>NC_057733.1:23074607-23080894 GCF_004010195.1 Chiloscyllium plagiosum
AATCTTGCCTAATTGCATCATAATTGCCTTTCCCCCAGCTGTAACTCTTGCCCAGTGGTATACACCTATCCCTTTCTATCACTAAAGTAAACATAACAGAATTGTGATCGCTATCACCAAAGTGCTCACCTACTTCCAAGTCTAACACCTGGCCGGGCTCATTACCCAGCACCAAAGCTAATGTGGCTTCGCCCCTTGTTGGCCTGTCTACATACTGTGTCAGGAAGCCCTCCTGCACACACTGGACAAAAACTGACCCATCTATAGTACTCATACTATAGTGTTCCCAGTCAATATTTGGAATGTTGAAGATCCCCCATGACAACTACCCTGTCTCTCTCACTCCTATTGAGAATCATCTTTGCTATCCTTTCCTCTGCATCTCTGGAACTATTCAGAGGCCATTGTGTGGACTTGATGGACCAAATGGCCTGCTTCCACACTGTGGGGATTCTGTGTATAAATACCAGGTAGCTTCTGTTTTGAAAGAGCAACAAATGTCCCTATTTTTAATGTGCTTGAGGACTGGACATTGGAAGCAAGTCTGATGCTTCTGTGGGGGAGATTACAAAGGATAGGATACCTGATAGGTGGGTGAGAGGAACAGACTGTGATGTGACAACTGGTTCCAGACTCTGAAATGCTGGAGGAGAAGGTTCTGAGATAGTGAGGGAGATAGTGTAGAAGAATTTAAGATAGTGAGGGAGGTGGGAGTGAAGGATTTAAGATGGAGAGGGAGATGAGCAGAAGGCTCTGAGATGGTGAGGCAAATGGGGGAGAAGATTCTGAAATGCTAAGTGATTCAGGGGAGGAGGATCCAAGATAGCAAATGGGTTGTGAGAAAACAGCACTCTCTCTTTCATGGCAGTGCCAATGCCCTGAAAGACTGCAGTCAAAGTGATGGAGCAGGCCTCTCGATCACTTGGGAGCATTTATGTGGGAGTGAAGGAGTGTGTAAGTTGGTAAGTTAATGTTGGAGTGGGTAAGTATGTGTTGGAATTACAGAAAGCATGTGAAGGAGTGAGACAGTGTGGATATGGGACAGTGCATGTACAGGAACAAGGGATTGAGGGTGTGCATGTGCATACATGAGGAGTGAGTGGGGAATGTGTGTTTTGTGTGGGAGGAAGGGAGTGGGAGGGTGTGTGTGTGTTTATATGTGTACGCGGAGAGTAGGAGAGTTTCTGTGAACCTTGAAACTTCAGTAAATCAGACACAAATCCATCCTTCTCCTCCTCCCCGTTCTGCAAGACCAATCTGTTGATATAGAGGAACACCCGGGCTGAAAGGCAAAATGCTTCTAACATTGTTCCCTCACCCAACCCACACTTCCATATGAATTGTACCAAGGCCGACTCAGAGTGTATGTTGCCAGACATGAAAGCAAGATCAGTGTTAGTTAAACCCAAGTCTTTCGGCCTCAATGCCCGCCCACAGCTTAGGGTGATCAGGACTAGTGACCTAATCCACCTTTAGCTCTGATTCTTAACCAAGGCAATAGAAAAAAAGTTTTATTAGTTAGTCCTGTTGCTTGGCACTTTTTAATAGCAATTTTATGAATTACTAATTTATATAAATTATTAATTTATTGTTTTGGAATTTTAAAAAACTTTATATCTATTGGTATGCCAAATTTTATTCTTCTAACATTTGCTTACTGCACTCTGCCAAACCCAATTACAGCCCCCATCAAGAGAAAGAAAAGTTGAAATATGCCACACCCCCAATGCAAAGAGTTTGGATATTATTGCTTTACAAGGAGCTGTGTTCTGCATCTAACTAGTACTGTACCTGCTTGATCATTTAATATGGAAGTGTGAAAGATATTTTACTCTATATCAAATCTCTGCTGTACCTTCACTGGGAGTAATTAATGAGGACAGTTGCATCAACACTGAACATTACAAGACAATTGTGTGTTTTAAAATATCTTTTCTAAGCACTTTGGCTCACAGAAATACTAATGTGATCCAGTTACCATCAGGAGAGAAACCCATTGAAATGAAATGGCAGTTTTAACACCTTTCACAATATACAGTCATAGAGTCATAGAGATGTACAGCATGGAAACAGTCCCTTTGATCCAACTCATCCATGCCGAACAGATATCCTCACCTAATCTAGTCCCATATCCCTCTAAACTCTTCGTATTCATATACCCATCCAGATGCCTTTTAAATGCTGTAATTGTACCAGCCTCCACCACTTCCTCTGCCAGCTCATTCCATTCATGCACCACCCTCTGCATGGAAAAGTTACCCCTTAGGTCCCTTTATATCTTGCCCCTCTCACACTAAACCTATGTCCTCTAGTTCTTCACTCCCCCACCCCAGGGAAAACTCCTTGTCTATTTATCCTATCCATGCCCCTCATGATTTTATAAACTTCCATAAGGTCACCCCTCAGCCTCCAACGCTCCAGGGAAAACAGCCCCAGCCTATTCAGCCTCTCCCTATAGCTCAAATCGTCCAACCCTAGTAACATCTTTGTAAATCTTTTCTGAACCCTTTCAAGTTCCACAACAATCTTTCGATAAGGAGACCAGATTTGCATGCAATACTCCCAAAAATAGCCTAAACAACATCCTGTAAAGCTGCAATGTGACCTCCCAATTCTGATACTCAGTGCTCTGACCATCTTGCAGAACAGAGTTCAGCCACTGTGAAGAGAAATGAAAAAGTATGGAACTTTGCCAGAATGGTCTTTGATGGCAAGTTGTTGGAGGGAATCCTGAGGGACAGGATGTACATGTGTTTGGAAAGGCAAGGACTGATTAGAAATAGTCCACATAGCTTTGTGCATGGGAAGTCATGTCTCACAAACTTGATTGAGTTTTTTGAAGAAGTAACAAAGAGGATTGATGAGGGCAGAGCAGTGGATGTGATCTATATTGACTTCAGTAAGGCGTTCGAGAAGGTACCGATGGGAGACTGGTGAGCAAGGTTAAATCTCATGGAATACAGGGAGAACTCGCCATTTGGATACAGAACTGGCTCAAAGGTAGAAGACAGAGGGTGATGGTGGAGGATTGTTTTTCAGACTAGAGGCCTGTGACTAGTGGAGTGCCACAAGGATCGGTGCTGGGTCCACTACTTTTCATTATTTATATAAATGATTTGAATGTGAGCATAAGAAGTATAGCTAGTAAGTTTGCAGATGACACAAAAATTGGAGGTATAGTGGACAGTGAAGAGGGTTACCTCTGTTTTACAACAGGATCTTGACCAGATGGGCCAATGGGCTGAGAAGTGGCAGATGGAGTTTAATTCAGATAAATGTGAGGTGCTGCATTTTGGGAAAGCAAATCTTTGCAGGACTTATACACTTAATGGTAAGGTCCTAGGGAGTGTTGCTGAACAAAGAGACCTCGGAATGCAGGTTCATAGCTCTTTGAAAGTCGAGTCGCAGGTAGAGAGGATTGTGAGGAAGATAGGTGTTTGGTATGCCTTCTTTTATTGGTCAGAGTATTGAGTACAGGAGTTGGGAGGTCATGTTGTGGCTGTACAGGGCATTGGGTTAGGCCACTGTTGGAATATTGTGTGCAATTCTGGTCTCCTTCCTATCGAAAACTTGAAAGGGTTCAGAAAAGAATTAGAAGGATTTTGCCAGGATTTGAGCTATAGGGTAAGGTGAAATAGGTTGAGGTGTTGTTGGTGATAATTATAATTTGTGAAATCCCAGGCAGAATGGAACAATTGTTGAAGAACACTTCAAACTTTAACCTAGCATGGTGGGGAGAAATTACCTTCTTTGGAGAGCTGAAAATGACTTTGGGATGGTTCTTTTAATGCTGCATATCTATCAGAAGCATGATGATGAGCAAAAGTGTTTGATAATATGCATTTGGTTTTCTTAATTGTTAAATACAAAACATACTTTTTCCTTTAGTTTGGTACATTAATTACTTATTAGTTAATGCTTGATCTATATTGATTTTATTTTGTTACAGTAGAAGTCTTAAAAGGTGAGAGCTCGTCCATTGTTATATTTCCATTATTTGTTTGGAAATTCAACCCTTTTAAAATGTTATAGGTCCTCATGGGATTGTAACATTGTGGAGGAAGCTTTATTTTGTATGTAACCTACACTGTACCTTGCCTGGGAGTGTTGATGGGAGCAGTATAGAAAAGAGTTTTACTCTGGATTGAAGCTTTGCTGCACCTTCCCTCAGAATGTTCACAGGTACAGTATAGACAGAAATTTATACTGTACCTGTGAGAGGTAATTTCGGTTTAAACTTTAAGATGTGCCTGGACCACAGACTGATCTATAATAAAAGACAAAACTTTTGTTTCTTTTCTAACAACCATTTTATATACTCAAAAGTAGAATAGTTTAAATTGTGCAGAATGCTGACAATTTGTGAGCGATAGTAAAAACAAGCAGGCTCTTGATTGATGAAGCCATTCACACAGCAGGGAAGGATAAGTCCTTGACTGATAAGACTCCAGGATGAGACAGAGAAGAATAAGTCTTTGACTGATAAGACTACAAGGGTGAGAAAAACAACAACTTTAGAGACTCTGAAAACATTTGTTGCAGACTTTGTGATAAAAATAATGATGTTTTTAAGAATGTGAACCTCATGGCTTGTTAGAGCCAAGGAGGGGAGGGACTTGTACAGTATATAATGGGAGACTTTGTAAGCCTCAGCGCGCCTTTTCTTTAAGGGTGCCCGACTCTGCAGACTTGACTTGTTAATAAAACTTTGTTTTCCTGAATTTGTCTAGAGCGATTATTGAGAAGCGATTTTCGTTTCTAACAAGCGGGCCTGTTTAAATCGCTGATCATAGCCATGGATCATTTGCAGGAAAATGTTGGCCCGCAAGTCACGGTGGATCATTAAATGTCTCGCTCCTTGTCCATGTGTAGCAGCAAGTCAAGACAGATGAGGCTGAGGGTGATGGTCATGGCTGCGGTGAGTAGCTGGGTCCATCTTCAGCGTTCCGAGCGGTGCCTTCCTCTGTGTGGTCCCTGGTCATTGGAGGTGGAGCCCTCTTGCAGCAGGTGGCATGTGTCCATTCGGGCCGTCCTTCCAGTTTCACAGCAGTCCGGGTCGTCATCAGGATGAGATACGGAACTCCCCACCTCTGGGTGGTGGAGAGAGTCGTTATTCAGTGATCTTATCATGATATAGTCCCCGGGTCAGAATGGATGAATGGGCACTAATTGGAGTGTGAGCAGCACGGCTCTGGCCTGGTCATGCTTTACATTAATGCTGCTGCTGAGGGCTTGTACATAATTCAGCAAGGCCTCTTGTGTTAGGGGAAGGGCTGTGTCCATGGAGAGCTTTGGGGACCTGGTAGTGGTGGCCGTACATCGCTCCATGAGCACCTCAAAAGGGGTGAGTACGGTCGTGCGGTTTGCTTGACCACGTATAGTGTAAAGAGTTAGCAGCAAGGCGTCTGGCCAGGTCAGTCCTGTGTCTTGGGGGATCTTGTTCAGTGTGGTTTTAAGGGTGTCATTCATCTGCTTGACCATGCCTGATGTCTGGGGTTGGTAGGGGATGTGGTGTCTCCACAGTAACCCCAATGCCTCGTTAATGCCAGTCATGAGCTGATCAGTGAAGTGAGTCCCCTGTCTGTCTGTGTTACTGGGGACCCTGAATCTGGGGATGACATCCCTTAGGAGGCATTTTCCCACAGCCCGTGCACTACCCTTTTCTTCTTCTCTAAATGGATGGAAGCATTCCCCACATGTCGATGATGACAAGGATCTATTTGCAATCTTGTTGTTGGAGCATGTGAACAAAGTCCATCTACAAGTGGCTGAAAGGCTCCTCAGGAGCTGGTAAGTGGTTATACCTGACAGCAGGCTTTCCTGTGTTGTTCTGCAGGTAGATGAGACACTGTAACAGCAAGGCTTGGGCAGCTGCAGCAAATCCTGGTGTGTACCAGGATTGTGAGACAGCGTGTTGTAGTGGTCTCTGTGTTTCCAGAGTGTGCCAAAGTTGATGGAAGGAACAATACTGGCTAAGGGACTCAACTACAACCACAGGGACGCCAAGACAGCAGACTTCCTAGCAGCACTAGAATGCACACTCAGGAACAATGGACTGACAGAAGAGACACAACAAACAGTGAGACAAACTGTCGTACCTATGATAATAAGGAAAAGACAAACACATAACCTCAACACCAAGGAGAGGGAAGCACTAAAATCACTAAGAAACGATAAGAACATAATCATACTACCAGCAGATAAAGGCAGAATGACAGTCATCCTAGATAAATCTGATTACATCCAAAAAGCACAACAACTACTTGCAGATACCAACACCTACCAAA
>NC_057733.1:23084326-23088864 GCF_004010195.1 Chiloscyllium plagiosum
TGTATTCAGTTTTTAATTCAGGAAAATATTTCCCGACTCCAGGCAGTGGTGGTTCCACAGCATGGGACGCGGGAACTTAAAGTGATGTTGCTGCGAAAGACCAAGGATTTCCCGGGCCCTTGAGGGAAGGGGGGGGGGCTTATCTTGGTCAGGCACATCTTAAAGAAAGAAAAGGGTGGAATTGTGGGAGGTAATTTCGGTTTAAACTTTAAGATGTGCCTGGACCACAGACTGATCTATAATAAAAGACAAAACCTTTGTTTCTTTTCTAACAACCATTTTATATACTCAAAAGTAGAGTAGTTTAAATTGTGCAGAATGCTGACAATTTGTGAGCTATAGTAAAAGCATGCAGGCTCTTGATTAATGAAGCCATTCACACAGCAGAGAAGGATGAGTCCTTGGTTGATAAGACTCCAGGATGGGAGTACGACTTGAGACATCTGTTTCAAATTAAAGCCTTTGACTGATAAGACTACAGGGTGAGAAAAACAACAACTTTGGAGACTCTGGAGCCTTTTGTTGCAGACTTTGTGATAAAAATAATGATGTTTTTAAGAATGTGAACCTCATGGCTTGTTGGAGCCAAGGAGAGGAGGGATTTGTGCTATATATAATGGAGACTTTGTAAGCCTCAGCGCGCCTTTTCTTTAAGGGTGCCCGACTCTGCAGACTTGACTTGTTAATAAAACTTTGTTTTCCTGAATTTGTCTAGAGCGATTATTGAGAAGCGATTTTCGTTTCTAACAGTACCCAACCTGTGCTGCGTTTGAGGAAGACAATGTATAAGCAATTGAATTACTATCAGTTCATTGATTCCAGTTATAACATATGGTTGTAAAGTGACAGCACCAACACAAATTAGGGAACTGAGATCAATGATTGGCATTAGCTTTAAAAATTGCTTGCGTGGTTGTTTCCTGCGAAACAAAACAACAAAAGATCTCCAGATGCTGTAAATCTGAAACAAAAACAGAAATTGCTGGAGAAACCTAACAGGTCTGGGAGCATCTGTTGATAGAAAATAGAGTTAATGTTTCAGGTCCAGTGATCCTTCTTCAGAACGTTCTAAAGAAGCAGCCATTCTGGTATCGCTGGGACAATCCTGTTTTTGTATTAAATGTTGCAGTGTTCTGGTAATTTTTGAAAGCAGATGAGACCAAATGTCCGGATCTTCACCTTTGCCGTTTCTGCCAAATGTAAGCTGGATCTGTAGGGAAATTCCACCCTAAACATAGGTCACGCCTCATTGTATAAACCACCCACCATATTCCAAAGCTTTTCAATATGTTTTTTTTTTGAAACTCTGGTATCCACAAAGACAAAAAAAAACAAAAATCGCTGGTGAAACTCATCAGGCTATTGGCTGGACGTAAAGTTTGTCATGCAGAATAACGTCAACAATGAGGGTTCAACTCAAACGCCGGCTGAAGTTGAAGCAGTGAGCTTTTTTTCCAAAGAGTTGGCAGAAACACGATGGAGCGAACGGTATCTTTCTTTAATGCTGTATGATTGCAGATGCGGATTCTGCCTCAGTGCTGCGGTGTAGTTGGAGCTGGTGCTGTTTACGGCTGTAGTGGACAGCACTGAGGAACCAATTACTTGCGTGGCGCTGGATTCCGGTCTGATTACTGAGTTGCCTGATTACTCTCCCATATCTCGTCTCAAGAGACTGAACTCTAACCGTGAGCAAAGTTGCAGTGTCACGTTAGCCCCTAATGATTTGTATAAACGTTGGCTTTCTTTCTGCTGTTGTGTCGAATTCTTTCTGGAACTTCCAGCTTTCATTTTGAGCAACTGTTTCGCTGATATTGAACTGGTGGGATCTGCCAACATATTTTAGTGTAGATCGCGGAAGTGCAGTTGGAAGTGTATTAAGAGGGAGTACTCGGAATTTATCGACCTCTCCTTACCTCCTTTAGTAATGCTGGGCTTTGCTTTGGAGCTGAGGAGCTGCACTGGCCCCTGGAACCGGAGCTGGCGACTGTTTCGGGAAGATTTCTGGAAATGCAACAGTTGCAGCCAGACAAGAACACTTACCACATACAGGTAAAGACTGCCTCTGATTGAGACTAAGTCTCGGAGAACAGTTGTCTTCGGTCATTACAAATAAAAACATAGGATTAGGAAACGAGAGAAAAATCTTTTCTTTTCACTTTTTGACTCATTCCATAATTCACTTCGTGTGTGCCCGTCCAATGCAATCTGCTCAGTATACTCTTGTGACTGGCAGATTTTTGTTGTCGGTCATCGCCGGGTCTTGTGGTCATTTTGAGACGAATGGTTGAAGTGTGGGGAGTAACTTGTATCAGCATATTTTAGAGGGTCTACTTCACCTTGTGTGGGAGGTAGAATATTTGCTGGCAGCTTGTGAATTGATAAGAGTATTATGTTTTGATAACATCCAAGGACATTCAACGTTAATTCTGTTTCTCTCTGCACTGACACGGGTCAGATGTGCTGAGTTTCTCCAACATCGACTGTTTTTATTTCAGTTTCGCAGCATCTGCAGTATTTTGGTTTTATAATAAGGGTAGTGTCGTATTGCAATAAAAGATATATAATGCTGTAAAGTTTTAGTGGCATATCAGAAGATGTTAAAGTTATAAAAACCAGCAAAGGATGACCGAGAGAAAAGAGAGAGAAAATGTTGTATAAGGGAAAGCTAGCAAGAAATATAAAAAATAACAGAAGGAAGGCTTTGAAAAAATGCTTTGTATCTGTCTTCACAGCAGGAGAGGCAAGATGCATTCAAGAATAGTAGATATTCAAATGGATAAATGGGAGAAATGAATTATGAACAATCACCATCAGGAAAAAATTGGGAAT
Source organism: Chiloscyllium plagiosum (assembly GCF_004010195.1). Taxonomy (NCBI): domain Eukaryota; kingdom Metazoa; phylum Chordata; class Chondrichthyes; order Orectolobiformes; family Hemiscylliidae; genus Chiloscyllium; species Chiloscyllium plagiosum. Next base: position 23,087,156 of record NC_057733.1, read on the forward strand.
ATTAATGAGATAAAGGCTAAAAAGTCTCTAAAGATAATGACCTGCATGCTTGAAAGAGGCAGAAACAGAGAAAGTCGTTGTAATTTTTAAAGTTCTCTAAATTCTGTAAAGGGATTTTTAATGGATTGGAAATTATTTAAGTAAGGAAAGAGACAGGAAATTGTAAACTGACATCATGAGTTTGCGCAGTCTTGGTGGACCAAAGGGCCTGTTTCTGTACTTTACTATTCTTTGTAGGCCATTTATTGTAATGTCTGTAATTGGGATAAAGCTGGCATCCATTGTTAGAAAGATAATAATAGCATGTTTAGAAAATTGGAATGCAATTAGACAGAGTCAACATGGTTTTGTGATAGAGAATCTGTTTGGCAAGTTTATTAGCATTCTTTGAGGATTGTTATGCAGTTGAAGGCATGTACTGTACCTGTTCTGAACTGAGACCTTACAAGTACCTGACTAGATGGCAGTCCCAGAATGTGCAGGAAAATTGAAAATATGTGACACTTAGTTGTGAAATGGATACTTGAGTTTTGGTTGCTGTTTTGACAACAATTTGAATTTAACCAATCAGTTAAAATTATGCCCCAAAGTACTAAAACCCAATCGAATTTGAAGTTATTGTTTTGCCAACATCAAACCAATGAGACAATCCAATGTTGGGGAGTATAAGAATGCAGACCTTTTGAAAATTGGTCAGAAAGCAACTGTCAGAGGGAAAAACTCTTGGAGAGCTAATTGCACATCTAACCTCTTACTCTCAAAGAAATTAGAAAACACTCTCTATCATAAGACCATAAGACCATAAGACATAGGAATGGAAGTAAGGCCATTCGGTCCATCGAGTCCACTCCGCCATTCAATCATGGCTGATGGGCATTTCAACTCCACTTACCCGCATTCTCCCCATAGCCCTTAATTCCTTGTGACATCAAGAATTTATCAATCTCTGCCCTGAAGACATTTAGCGTCCCGGCCTTCACTGCACTCCGCAACAATGAATTCCACAGGCCCACCACTCTCTGGCTGAAGAAATGTCTCCGCATTTCTGTTCTGAATTGACCCTCTCTAATTCTAAGGCTGTGCCCACGGGTCCTAGTCTCCTCGCCTAACGGAAACAATTTCTTAATGTCCACCCTTTCCAAGCCATGTATTATCTTGTAAGTTTCTATTAGATCTCCCCTTAATCTTCTAAACTCCAGTGAGTACAATCCCAGGATCCTCAGCTGTTCCTCATATGTTAGACCTACCATTCCAGAGATCATCTGTGTGAATCTTCGCTGGACACACTCCAGTGCCAGTATGTCCCTCCTGAGGTGTGGGGCCCAAAACTGGACACAGTACTCCAAATGGAACCTAACCAGAGTTTTATAAAGTCTCAATAGCACAACAGTGCTTTTATATTCCAACACTCTTGAGATAAATGACAACATTGCATTCGCTTTCTGAATCACGGATTCAACCTGCATGTTTATCTTTAGAGAATCCTCGACTAGCACTCCCAGATCCCTCTGTACTTTGGCTTTATGAATTTTCTCACCGTTTAGAAAGTAGTCCATGCTTGTATTCTTTTTTCCAAAGTGCAAGACCTTGCATTTGCTCACATTGAACTTCATCAGCCATTTCCTGGACCACTCTCCCAAACTGTCTAGATCATTCTGCAGCCTCCCCACTTCCTCCTTACTACCTGCCTGTCCACCTAACTTCGTATC
>NC_057733.1:23089234-23114926 GCF_004010195.1 Chiloscyllium plagiosum
CTATTTCCTCAGCCACCTCCCTCAGAACTCTAGGATGTAGCCCATCAGGGCCAGGAGATTTGTCAATTTTAAGACCTTTTAGCTTTTCTAGCACTATCTCTTTTGTAATGGCAACCATACTCATCTCAGCCCCCTGACTCCCTATCAAAGGTACCTTTTCATGTGAAACATACTCACAGTAAAAAAAAAGACGATCCAGGAAGATCAGCAGCTGGAAGAGTGAAGGCACAGAAGAAGACAGAGACGGTGTGGTTTTGAAATTAAGTAGATGTAATTTTAATAAGTGTCTTATTGGACCAGCATATTGTTAGAGAGTTGGGGACAAATAATAAGCAATTAAAAGAAAGATTTATGAATAGTTTTTGTTTAATGCTCACTTTTAGAGTTAGAAAATAAATTGGTGTTAGTTTCTTTAAACAGTGTAATTTGGGGAGTTCTCTGTCACTCATATTTTAACAGATTATGAGGCGGAGGCAAGCTTTTCTGGGTGTTTGGTTTGATTAATTGAGGGGTGCGCCTCTGTGTTGTAACAGTTTGTGGGCTCGTCATGTGAGATTTGGACAGGTTTAGACAGATCCAGTCTGGGATTTGGACAGATTTGAACAGATTTGGGGGAAAGAAAGCTCCCAGCAGATTTAAACACTTGGTGATTAGTGTACTAGATCTTTAAATAAACAAATTTTCTCACTTAAGTTTTAAGTTCAGTCACTTGTGGTTGGTTAAATTGAAAATGAGGGAAATGACTCTTAACATTTCTAAAGAGGTTCTGAAGTTTGAAGATGCTTCCCAAATTTGTCAAGAAAGTTTAGAAAGACAGAGAAAGGATATACTTTTAGAATTAGCAAATTGGTTAGAATTGGGCTTAACCAGGGACAAAAGGAAAGCTGAAAATGTGATGGAGTTGGTCAAACACTTAGGTGTATCAGAGAAACTTAAATTGCAAATGAAGCAACTGGCATTAGAAGATAAAGAAAGGGAGATAAGGTTCTTGGCTGAGCAAAAATAAAGAGCCATAGAGTCATAGAGATGTACAGCATGGAAACAGACCCTTCAGTCCAACCCGTCCATGCCAACTAGATATCCCAACTCAATCTAGTCCCACCTGCCAGCACTCGACCCATATCCCTCCAAACCCTTCCTATTCATATAACCATTCAAATGCCTTTTAAATGTTGCAATTGTACCAGCCTCCACCACATCCTCTGGCAGCTCATTCCATACACGTGCCACCCTCTATGTGAAAAAGTTGCCCCTCAGGTCTCTTTTATATCTTTCCCCTCTGAGAGAATGTGAACTTCAGAAGTTGTGACTCAGTCAGAAAAGTCAAGTTAATAGGATGAAGGTGATGAGAGTAGATAGTGATATATACAAATATGTTAAAACATTGCTACATTTTGATGAGAAAGAGGTGGAAGCCTTCTTTATTTCATTTGAAAAATTAGGTGTGCAGATTGAGCGGCTAGAGAACTGTGGGTAATGCTATTTCAAACTAAACTGGTAGGCAGAGCTAGTGAGGTATTTGCAGCGCTGTCAGATGAGGGGTTGAGAGATTATGCAGATGTCAAAGAGGCTATTTTGAGTGCCAATGAATTGGTAGCAGAAGTGCATAGACAGTGGTTCAGAAACATAAGTCTGACCTGGTTCATTCTTTATGTTGAGTTTAAAATAATTAAACACAGTAATTTTGATAGATATGTTTTATCTATTTTTAAGGCCAAAACCTATGAGGCTTTAGGAGAGATTATTCTGTTGGAGATGTTTAAAAAATTCACTTTCAAAGCTGATAAGAATTCATGTGGATGTACAGAAAGTTCAAGAAGTGAGAACAGTGGCAGAGATGGCAGTGAATTTGCATGGGTGCATCAGGTGAAATTTAGCTTCCAGCAGGAATTTCATCCTGTGAGAGATAGAAATTGGGAGAAGGTGAGATCCTTCACTACAAAACAAAGACTAGATCACACTGGGAAGGGTTTACCACAGGTGAAAAAAGAAGCCCAAGAGTGTGAAAAGAGGTTAAAGGCCTCAAGTGTCTTCACTGTAATGGAGTGGGTCACATGAAATTACAGTGTCGGTGGTTTAAGAAGGGCACTGGGAAATGATGTTTTCAATGCCAGAAGGTTTGACACCTAAGATCACAGTGCTGGTCATTGAAGAAAAGCACTGTGGGAAAAGATGTGGTAAAAGGGGCTAAGCCATTGGGATTAGTAAAAGCAGTAAAGGAAACCCGAGGAAAAGTTGAGGAGCTGAATGAAAGTGCACAGCCTAGGCAGGGGCTGGATATTGAGTTAGTGCCCGATCTCTATAAAGACTTCATCTCTGTGCGTAAAATTTGCTCAGGAAGAACAGGGAGAGAATGGTAAGAAGTTACAATTTTGAGAGATACGGGAGCTAATCAGTCTCTAATAGTAAGGTGTAAGTATTTGCATTTTTTCTGATATGTTACCTGGTGATAATTTGTTGAATAAATGGACAGAAATTTTGCATTCACCTGTGTAAGATCACGTTGGAGAGCCAAACCAAGACTGGGGAAGTAACATCGGCAGTGTCAGTTCCAGGAATACAGCTTGTTCTTGGGAACGACCTAGCAGGATCCGAGGTGGGAGTGATGCCCCTTGTGGTGGAGAAGCCAAAGGAAAACCAGGGAGCTGAGGAGCTAAAAGATAAATACCCTGGAATTGTAGTATCAAGATCCCACTGTCATACGTCACAGCAAGAAGCAAAAACTAGAGAAAAAGACAAAGGAGTTGTGGTACAGTCTGCTGACACCCCGTTTGATGTAATGGTGTAGGAAAAACCTGAATAGGTAGAGGGTCAGGCAGAGTCCTGAAAGGCTAATGGACATACACCAGAAAAATGAGACAATAAAAAATATATATATTGATGCATACTCAGAAAACGAATCAGAATATATTCCTGAGGGTTATAGAATCTTAAGACGAAAATGGAGACCACAGCAGGTTAGTGCAGAGGACAAATGGATGGAGGTGCACCAGGTTGTGTTGCTGGTAACATACAGACAGGAAGTCTTATGGTAGCACATGAATTACCAGTAGGAAGCCATCTATGTGTGAGGAAGACTCAGGCTAAGGTACAAAAGCACTTTTATTGCACAAGGATGTGGTTAAATTTTGCTGCACATGTCAGACATGCCAAGCAGAAGGAAAACTACAGGCTTACAGCCACAGTAATAAAACCAGCACCTTTGTTGCCAATTCCTGCATTCAAAGAACCTTTCACATGGGTTATAATTGATTGTTTAGGAACCCTCTATAAAACTAAAAGTGGGAACTGTATCTGCTAACCATAATGAATGTGTCTACCAGATTTCCGGAGGCAATTCATTACAGAGTGTTAAGACAAAAAGGGTGGTGGGATAGTTCATGGCTTTCTTTACCCAGTATGGGCTACCCAGAGAGATTCAATCAGACCAAATGTCTAACTGTACTGCTAAGCTGTTTAAGAAAGTCATGGATAGCTTAGGCATACAGCACTTTAAATCAAGTGAGAACCACCCTGAAACCCAGGGAACTTTGGAAAGATGGCATCAGACCCTGAAGACCATGTTAAGAGCATTCTGTCAGGATTACCCAAATGATTGGGATAATGGTATCTCATTTGTATTGTTTGCCATTAGAGATGCCCCAAACAAATCTACTCACTTTGCTCCCTTTGAGTTAATATTCAGACTGGAAGTGAGACAGCCTTTGAAGTTAATTTAAAAAATTGATAGGACTGAAGTCGGAGATCTCACACTTGCATTATGTATTTGTGGTAGCTATACAGCACCTAAAGAGGGCATGGCATATAATGAAGCAGGTGGCAGATAAAAATTCTAAAATTCAGATGTTTGCCTGTGGGGATGACATATTAGTATCGACACCAGCATTGGGAAATCCCTTCAAAGCCAGGCTGAGTGGTTCCAATTAAGTTGAGAAAAAGCTGAGTCAGGTAAACTATCAGGTAAAGATGCTGAATAGAAAAAAATCTGTATCGGGTATGTCACGTGAGTATGTTAAAACATTACTGTAATAGAGACAGGTAACTGGAGAAACAGGTTTTAGTTCCTGCCCCACAGAGTGAGGAATTAAATCCTGATGTCATGGATTTTGATGTGCCTCAAAGTATCTTAAACAATGAGGAGGTCCTTCAGGAGTGAGATAGGTCAGTAAGCTATCTGTCTTATGAGCAAAAAACTGAGTTGAAAGGTTTGTTGCAGCAGTATGGGGACATATTCACCAAAATAGATGGGAGGATTAATATTATTGTGCATGAGGTGGAAGTAGGGAATGTTGTTCTGATAAAACAACACCCCTACAGGCTTAATCCTCTCAAAGCCACACAGGTCCAGAAGGAAGTGGATGTGATGCTCAATGAAGATATCATTGATGGAAATGTGTTGCCGGAAAAGCGCAGCAGGTCAGGCAGCATCTAGGGAACAGGAGAATCGACGTTTCGGGCATTAGCCCTTCTTCCTGAAGAAGGGCTAATGCCCGAAACGTCGATTCTCCTGTTCCCTACATGCTGCCTGACCTGCTGCGCTTTTCCGGCAACACATTTCCATCTCTGATCTCCAGCATCTGCAGACCTCACTTTCTCCTCGAAGATATCATTGAACCAAGTCGGAGTGAATGGAGTTTGCTAATTGTTTTAGTTCCCAAACCTATCGGGACTCAACAATTTTGTGTGGACCGAAGATCGACAGCATAATTAAATCAGACTCCTATCCAATACCAAGGTTGGAGGACTATATAGAGAAAGTTTGACAAGCCATTTAGAGCACAAAGTTGGGCTTACTGAATGGTTATTGGTAGGTACCGTATCAGAGAAAGCAAAAGAGGTTCCTGCACTCTATATCAATTCAAAGTGATGCTGTTTAGAATGAAGAATGCACCAACCACATTCCAAAGACTCATGAACAAAGTTGTGGCCAGTTTAACAAATTGTTCAGTTTATCTGGATGATGTAGTGACCTTTAGTGAGTCATGGAAAGATCACTTTCTTTGAACGAGTTCTTTGAACGATTACGAGAAGCAAAACTGGTAATGAACTTAAAGAAAACAGAATCTGCGAAGGCAGAGTTGATGTTCTTGGGACATGATGTTGGACATAGAAGGTTGACCCCGATGAATGTGAAGATGAAGGCCTTCGAGGAATTTCCATGACCAACCTCGAACAAAGAAGTGCTTCGATTTTTTGGGACTAAGCAGATTCTACCAGAAGTTTGCTCCAAACTTCAGCAGCGTAGTGGCACCGCAAACAGATTTACGAAAGAAAAAAACAAAATTGACAGAACAATGCCAGGAGGAATTTGAGAATTTAAAAGCAGTACTAACCACAGCGTCAGTTTTAGCTACACCAGATTTTTTAAAAACCCTTAAAGGTTGCAATCGATGCTAGCAATATAGGAATTGGAGCTGTACTGTTACAGGAAGATGGTGATGGAATTGTATGGCCAATCGGCCAATTTTCAAAGAAACTCAACTCCCACTAGAGAAAATATTCTATTGTCAAAAAGCAGTTATTGAATTTGGTACTGGCCTTACAACATTTTAATGTTTATGTGACGAAAAATGTATCGGAGATGGTTGAGTACATGGACCACAATCCTCTTGCATTGTTGGAAAGATTTAAAGACAAAAGTGAGACTATTTTGTTGGAGTCTTATGCTACAGATTTTTAATTTACAAATTGTACATGTTGCAGATCATAAAAATGTGATAGCAGATGCGTTATCGCTGATTTAAAGGAAATGTAGATAGGATTTGACTGATTCCAATGTTATATATGTGAGCTGAAATTAATGACATAAGTATATCATAGTGATAGGATTAAGAATCAGAGAAAAAAAATGAAGCCATCTACTCATTATGATGATTCATTTTTTTCTTAAGGGGGGAGGCATTATGAAATTGAAGGCATGTACTGTACCTTTGAGAGAGAGAATGTTGTTCTGAACTGAGACCTGTGTGTATGACTAAATAGCAGTCACAGAGTGTACTAGAAAATTAAAAATATGTGATATTTGGCTGTGAAATGGATACCTGAGCTTTGGTTGCTGTGTTCACAACAATTTAAACTTAACCAATCAATTTAAATTAAGCCCCAGTATACTAAAACGCAATCGAGTTTGAATTTATTGTTTTGCCAACATCAAACCAATGAGACGGTCCAATATTGAGGGGGGGCGGGGAGGAGGGGGGGGGTATAAGAATGCAGACATTTTGAAAATTGGTCAGAAAGCAACTGTCATGGGGAGAGAAACTCCTGGAGAGTTAATTGCCCATCTAACATCTTGCTTGCAAAGAGATTAGAAAACACTCTCTATCTATGGGGTGTAGGCTTTTGGCGCAACGGAAGCACATCTGACTCCAGATCAGAACATGATGTGTTCAAATCACGTGACTGCAGCTCTATTAAGGGCCGTACAGTGGCTCAGTGCTGGCAGTGCTGCATCACAGCACCAGGGTCCCAGGTTCGATTTCAGCCTCGGGTGACTGTCTGTGTGGAGTTTGCACATTCTCCCCGTGTCTGTGTGGGTTTCCTCTGGGTGCTCCGGTTTCCTCCCACAGTCCAAAGATGTGCAGGTCAGGGCAGTTTAGCATGGCCATAATGTTAGGTGCGTTAGTCAGAGGGAAATGGGTTTGGGTGGGTTACTCTTCAGAGGGTTGGTGTGGACTTGTTGGGCCGAAGGGCCTGTTTCCACACTGTAAGTAATCTAATCTAAAGGTACTTTTCATATGAAACATACTCACAATAAAAAGAAAGAAGATGATCCAGGAAGATCAGCTGCTGGAAGAGGGAAGGCACAGAAGAAGAAAGAGATTGTGTGGTTTTGACATGAAGTTGATGTAATTTTAATAAGTGTCTTATTGGAACAGCATATTGTTAGAGAATTGGAGACAGATAATAAGCAATTAAGAGAAAGATTTGTGAATAGTTTTTGTTTAATCACTTTTAGAGTTAAAAATAAATTGATGTTATTTTGTTTAAATAGGAGAATTTGGGAGTTCTCTGTCACCCATATTTTACCAGATTACTAGGCCAGGTGAGCTTTTCTGGGTGTTTGGTTTAATTAACAGAGGGGTTCACCTCTGTGTCATAACAGGATATGACAAACAGGTTGGATAAAGAGGAAACGACAGATATGCAGCTCTTAAAGTTCCAAAAGACATTCAAAGAGATGCCACGAGGTAAGAACTCATGGTATCCGGGGTAAAAAAGTATCATGAATATTGAATTGGCTAACTAATAGGAAACATAAAGTTTACATAAATGGATAATTTTAAGGTTGGTAAAATGTAACTAGTGGAAAGCCACAGACATCAATCACTATTGTGTCCTCAATAATTTATGTCCTGCAGTAATGATTTGAATAAAGCTACTGAATATATGTAAGGAGAAAAAAACATTTAATGATATCAAGACAGCAAGGAAAGTGATTTGTGAGGAGGATACAAAGAGTGCACAAGTGAACAAAAAATTGGCAGACATCATATTATGGGGGAACATTTTAAGAATTGTTTAACTGGAGAAAGTCTGGTCAAGAAGGATGCTAGTTTTTTGTAATGTGAATAACTAAGAGTTAACATACAGGAATAGAAATTAATTAAGAAGCTATCGGAATATCAGCCTTTATTGCAAGGGGGAATGGAGTGTAACAGTAGGGTTTTCTTGTTACAACTGTAAAGGGCATTGCTGAAACCATATTAAGAGTAGTAAGTAAGTTTTAGTCTCCTGGTTTAATGTCAGATATACATGTATTAAAAGTAGTTCAGAGAAGATTCACAAGGCTAATTTCTGGGATGAAGGGGTTTGTCAAGTCCTGTTCTCTCAACTCGCAAATAGCCAGCTTCCAGCAAAGAAAACACTTCAAAGACACCCTGAAGCTTTCCTTGAAAGAAGGGATATTGACCTTATCGATTAGGAGAAACTTCTTTTCAGTTTTCTAAAAGACAATCACCTGTCCACCAAATTGCATTATGTCTTCAGTAACAACATCTTAATGATGAGGTTGACCAATGGCAGAGAAGGAGGAAAAGAATTAAATGTTGCACTCAGGATCCCAGTGCCCCAGGAATTATGTGTCTGCGGATCTACAGCCAGGGTTTTGAGGAAGGGTCACCAGGCCTGAAACATTAACTTTGCTTTCTCTCCATGGATATTACCAGACCTGCTGAGTTTTTCCAGCAATTTCTGATTTTGTTCCACATCCGTAGTATCAGCCTGTTCAGTCACATGAAAACTCATGATAGCAACTCACAATCCTGAACTCAGGTAGATATTTAAAGAAAAGGTCAGCTGACAAATGTATTTTGCCTGTTATCCTATGTGTCTCTCTTTAATCCATTCTGCATATAATTCTGATTCTAGATTAGAGTGGTGCTGGAAAAGCACAGCAGTTCAGGCAGCATCTGAGGAGCAGGAAAATCGACGTTTCGGGCAAAAGCCTTTCATCTATTAATCTATTCCTAATGAAGGGCTTTTGCCCGAAACATCGATTTTCCTGCTCCTCGGATGCTGCCTGAACTGCTGTGCTTTTCCAGCACCACTCTAATCTAGAATCTGGCTCCCAGCATCTGCAGTCTTTGTTTTTACCTTGCATATAACTCTGACTCTAATTTTCTCTAGCATATGCCCTGTATCTTTGCATGTGTTTCTGTATCATCTATTATTCTTTCTAATTTGATCTGCTAGTGTTTATATCTGTGTAGGTTCTGACTGTCTCCATGACTCTCTCCCTGTCATTCATTCTCACCCTCTCTCCCTATCTCTCTTTCTGGTCAACTATTGTGTTCATTTATATTTACACTTTATTTTTGAATAAGCACATTTCAATATAAAGCTGGAAGTCCCAGCTGCAGTGATAATGAGTTTAGTCATATACAGTAGACTGTAGTCTGAGCTGAAGTAAAAGCAAAAACTGTAGGTCCTGGAAGTCTGAAATAAAACCCGAAAGTGCAGGACTGGTAGTTAACGCTTTGAATCTGAAGTCATAGAGTCACGCAGCGTGGGAAAAGACCGGAGTCATACCATAGGTTTCGAAGTATTTTTTTTACAGCCAATTAGCACAGTTGACTGGACAGCTGCTTTGTGAAGTAGAATGATGCTAACAGCATGGGGTCAGTATCTGTAGTGGCTGAGGTTATCATGAAGGACTCTCCTTTTCAACCTCTCCCCTTGCCTGAGGCATAGCGAACCTCAGTTTAAACCAGCAACAGTAGTCTTTTTCTCTCATGACAGAGCAACTGTGTGGTTTGGTAAGATCATACTGATGTTAGCTTACTTACCTTCCTATAATTCCATGTGCTAAACCAGAAAGCTCTTTAGATATTGTGCTATGAAACATTTCAATTGCCTTTCACAATAATAAGCTTTGTCCAAGCCCCATTTGCCAGATTGTCTCACATGGTGGCTCCCCATCAGTAAATGGTGATGAAGGTTATCTCAGAGTACAATGGGATCTTGATCAGATGGGCTGATGGTCTGAGGAGTGGCAGATAGAGTTTAATTTAAATAAATGCAAGGTGTTGCATTTTGGAAAGCAAATCAGGGCAGGACTTATACAGTTAATGGTACAGACCTGGGGTGTATTGCCGAACAAGAGACCTTGGGGTGCAGCTCAAACTTCCTTGAAAGTGAGGTTGCAGGTAAACAGGGTAGTGAAGAAGGTTTTTGGTATGCTTGCTCTTATTGGTCAGTACTGTTACAGCACAGAGGTGTTCCCTCTGTTAATTAAGCCCAACACCTAGAAAAGCTCACCTTGCCTCGTAATCTGTCAAAATATGAGTGATGGAGAAATCTTAAATTCCACTATTTAAAGAAAAATAACAATTTATTTTCTTAACTCTGATAGTGAACACTAAACAACAACTATTCATAAATCCAAGCCCCCTTTTTCTTAACTACTTACTACCTGACGCCAACTCTATAAAAAATGCTGTACCAATAACACACTTGTTAAACATTACATTAACTTAATCTCAAGATCACACAGTCTTGGTCTGCTCCTGTGTCTTCACTCTTCCGGCTGTTGATCTCCTTGGCTGCATTGGCGCCACCTTATACTCCCATGAGGAGGTTGAACAGTTCATCAACTTCAACACATTCCACACTGACCTTAAATTCAACTGGACCATCTCTGACACCTCTGTCCCCTTCCTGGACCTCTCCATCTCCATCAACGGTGACTGACTCAACACTGACATTTTGTACAAACACACCAACTCTCACAGCTACCTGGATTATACCTCCTCCCACCCTATCTCCTGCAAAAATGCTATCCCTTATTCTCAATTCTTCTGCCTCCACCACATCTACTCCCAGGAGGACCAGTTCCACCACAGAAGACACCAGATGGCCTCCTCCTTGAAAGACCACAATTTCCCCTCCCACGTTGTTGATGAAAGATTTAAAATGGACTGAAGAGGCAACTTTTTCACACAGAGGGTAATGAACATATGGATGAGCTGACAAAGGAAGTGAGTTCTGAAGTAAGAACTGAGTTCTGAGGAAGGATCACTCAACGTAAAACGTTAAGTCTGATTTCTCTCCGCCAATGCTACCAGACTTGCTGAGCTTTTGCAACGAGTTCTGTTTTTGTTTAAGGCCCATAACTGAAGCTGTTGTATCAACACTGTGTCTGAAAGGATAGCTCATTGGAATTCTGTAGCAAGTAACTGAGTCCCGAAAGTCTTCGCATTGTTATGAGGCACAAGTCAGAATTGTGATAGAATATTCTCCACTTGCCTTGATAAGTGCACTCTGACGACGTTCAAGAAGCTTAACGTTATCCGGGACAAAGCAGCTGATTATTGGCACCTTGTCCATTACATTATATATTCACTTCCTCCATAACCATTGCATAATGGTAATAATGTCCACTTGTATATGGTACTCTATAGCAACCTGCTAAACTTCCTCTGATAGTACCTTCTAAAGTCACAATGTATATCTGCTGACATGAAAAAGGACAGAAGACTCATGAGACCACCAATTCCTGTATGTTTCCCTTCAAATCACTCTCTTCCTTAAGTTGGAAATGACTTCACTGATATTTCTTAAACACTGAGTCTAAACCCTGCATCTTCCTCTCTAACATCACTGTACATGTACTGACCCAACATGGACTGCAAGGATTCAGGAGAGACTCACAATAACCTTCGTAATGGCAATTAGGGTTGGGCAACAAATACTGGTTTGGACGGTGATGTTCACATTCCATGAAATAATAGGAAGAATGCTATGAATTCTAAACATGTGACACATTTTTTTGAAGAAAGCTAAATCAGCAAGTTATTTAACTTGAGCAAGCAAATTGGTAACTGGAAACTGTGAAAACAATGAAAGATACACAACAGCAGAAGTTTTGTTTTAAAAGCATCATATTTAACATTTGATTTCAGTTGAAATAAATCCATACTGTTCATCCTTGATTTACATATAGTCCACTAAAAAATCTTTATAATGATCCTGAAAAGCTGTCTGTTAAAGAAAACCTTCCAAATTAATTTACCAATGTAGTTAGCTGTCTTGATTGTTCATCTAATTTAAATCTACATGAATCAACAGATAAAACTAGAGGTTACAAAAATAACAAAAGGAAAAAAATGAATTCATTCTGAATGCTTGTAGTATTTGAAAGAAAACCGTGAACTGATAGTGCAAATACGAGTAGGTAAATATGATCTGATAGTCATTACAGATATATATCTGCACAATGACATAGATTGGGTCCTAAATATTAAAAGATAGGATATTTCGGAAGGAAGCTTTAAAAACCTGATGGAATGGCTTTGTTAATTAATCATGGTATTAACACATTAGAGGGGGATGATACAAGTTCAGGAATCATCTATGCTCTGGAATTTCCTCTTGGAGCTGCCCCTAATAGTGTTCCTTCACTATGATGGCAATGCACTTTCTAAGCAGTGAGTGTTCTTTCCTTCTCAGACTTTTATACCTTTACCCAGCAGTGGTTTTTAACTTTACACATGGTGCTCTGAAGCCTGTTCACTTCCTAGTGGAACCTTTAATTGTGACTGCTCCCACAGATTCTCACTTTGTGATGGAATCTATAAATGACAAATATTAATAACTTCTAGCTCATACTTATTACCAGGTGTGAACAAAGAGGCATTATTATTTAATATTGTTTCTCTCTTGTTAATCTTTTTGTGAGTTTCTCTGCAGGCTATATCACAGTTAAGCTGCTGCAACTGCTGATTGTCTGTATGAGTCATTATTAAACCCATTATATCTCTAAAGATGTAAATGTCTAGTCATAGAGTATTAGAGATGTACAGCATAGAAACAGACCCTTCGGTCCAACCCGTCCATGCCGAGCAGATATCCCAACCCAATCTAGTCCCACCTGCCAGCACCCGGCCCATATCCCTCCAAACCCTTCCTATTCATATACCCATCCAGATGCCTTTTAAATGTTGCAATTGTACTAGCCTCCACTACTTCCTCTGGCAATTCATTCCATACAAGTACCACCCTCTGAGTAAAAACGTTGCCCCTTAGGTCTCTTTTATATCTTTCCCCTCTCACCCTAAACCTATGCCCTGTAGTTCTGGATTCCCCCATACAGCCACGACATGACCTCCCAACTCCTGTACTCAATACTCTGACCAATAAAGGAAAGCATATCAAACACCTTCTTCACTATCCTATCTCCCTGCGACTCCACTTTCAAGGAGCTATGAACCTGCACTCCAAGGTCTCTTTGTTCAGCAACACTCCTTAGGACCTTACCATTAAGTGTATAAGTGCTGCTAAGATTTGCTTTCCCAAAATGCAGTACCTCACATTTATCTGAATTAAACTCTATCTGCCACTTCTCAGCCCATTGGCCCATGAGATCAAGATCCCATTGTAATCTGAGGTAACCTTCGCTGTCCACTACACCTCCAATTTTGTTTTCATCAGCAAACTTACTAACTATACCTCTTATGCTCCCATCCAAATCATTTATATAAATGACGAAACGTAGTGGACCCAGCACCGATCCTTGTGGCACTCTACTGGCCTCCAGTCTGAAAATCAACCCTCTACCACCACCCTCTGTCTTCTACCTTTAAGCCCATTCTGTATCCAAATGGCGAATTCTCCCTGTATTCCATGCGATCTAACCTTGCTCACCAGTCTCCCGTGGGGAACCTTGTTGAATACCTTACTGAAGTCCATATAGATCACATCAATCACTCTGCCCTCATTAATCCTCTTTGTCACTTCTTCAAAAAACTCAATCAAGTTTGTGAGACATGATTTCCCATGCATAAAGCAATGTTGACCATCCCTAATCAGTCCTTGCCTTTCCAAATACATGTACATCCTGTCCCTCAGGTTTCCCTCCAACAACCTGCTCACCACAGTCTTGCTCACTGGTCAATAGCTCTTTGACTTGTCCTTACCTTCCTTAAACAGTGGCACCCAGTTAGCCAACCTCTAGTCTTCCAGCACCTCACCTGTGACTATCGACGATGCAAATATCTCAGGTAGAGGCTCAGCAATCACTTCCCTAGTTTCCCACAGAGTTCTAGGGTACACCTGATCAGGTCCTGGGGATTTATTTACTTTTATGCATTTCCAGACATCCAGCACTTCCTTCTCTGTTATATGGACATTTTTCAAGATGTCACCATTCTATTTCCTGACATTCTGTATCTCCCATGTCTTTTTCCACAGTAAATACTGATGCAAAATACTTGTTTAGTATCTGCCCCATCTTCTGTGGCTCCACACAAGGGCCACCTTGCTGATCTTTGAGGGGCCCTATTTTCTCCCTAGTTACTCTTTTGTCCTTAAGTATTTGTAAAAACCCTTTGGATTGTCCTTAACTCTATTTTCCAAAGTTATCTCATGTCCCCTTTTGCCCTCCTGATTTCTCTCTATAAGTATACTCCTACTGCCGCTATATTCTTCTAAGGATTCACTTGATCTATCCTGTCTATACCTGACATATAGGAGAAAGTGAGGATTGCAGATGCTGGAGACCAGAGTTGAAAAATGTGATGCTGGAAAAACACAGCAGGCCAGGCAGCATCCAAGGAGCAGGAGAATTGACCTTTCGGGCATAAGCCCTTCTTCAGGAATGGCTGACATATGCTTCCTTCTTTTTCTTAACCAAACCCTCAATTACTTTAGTCATCCAGCATTTCCTATACCTACCAGCTTTTCCTTTCACCTAATAGGAATCTACTTTCTCTGGACTATCGTCATCTCATTTCTGAAGGTTTCCCATTTTCCAGCCATCCCTTTACCTGCAAACATCTGCACCCAATCAGTTTTTGAAAGTTCTTGCCTAATACCATCAAAATTGACCTTCCTCCAATTTAGAACTTCAACTTTTAGATCTGGTCTATCCTTTTCCATCACTATTTTAAAACTAATAGAATTATGGTCGCTGGCCCCAAAGTGCTGTCCCACTGACACCTCAGTCCCCTGCCCTGTCTTATTTCCCAAGAATAGGTCAAGTTTTGCACCTTCTCGAGTAGGTACATCCACGTACTGAATCAGAAAATTGTCTTGTAGGTCCTGATCATAAGTCCTGGGAATTCTTTGCTCTTGATTGACTGGAATTCACACCATTTTTACCTGTAACTAAATTCAAATTCTAATTCTAATCTGCACTGCAGATCACCACGTTGCACGTTTTATCATGTCAACAATTACCAGCTTGTGGTTGGGTTATTTTGCTGCCACCATTCTCTTTCCTTGACTGGGTCTAAGGACCTACCTGGTTCCTTTTCACTGGTAGAGTGTCTGTTGCCCTGTCTGGATCAATGCAACTGAACACAATTATATAGTCTACACTGTTACTGTAATCTACTTCTTTATTTATTTATCACTCAGTCATTTTAACACCACAGCATAAAATTGTATTAGGTAATAAACAAATCTGCTCCAGAATCACTACTGAAACAGAGGTATTACCTGCACTGGTGGGGGATAACTGACCAAGCTTCAGTCACTCAGTTGGGTCTCCCCTTCTTCTCTGAACTCTGAGCTTAAGATCCTGCTTCTATGATGGTTACTCCTAGATTTTGCTGCCAAGGTCTTCAAAACACTTATTTTTGCATGTTTTCTCTTGAAAGTTAAAGTCCTGCCCAGAGCCATTGTGACTCTAAGATCATCCATCCATAGGTCATATAGACAAGATACATCTTTTTTCATTGTCCTCCTTTCTGTCTTTAATTAGTAGCCTTGGTAACCATGAAGGCCAAGCAGACTTTTAGCAGCCCTTATCATCAGATTCCTGCTTAACCAACAGTGCCTGGTTCTGCCTTGTATGGTAAGCTATTGCTCCTGTGAAGTTTGCCATTTTTCCCCCATCATCTTTGCAGAGAGCTAGCTGTTAACCATTCTGATACAGTTTAGGAATTACGATGCAGCCATACATTCTGCCCTTTGATCACATCGGTGTCAACACATAGGATCACCACTGCCTGTCCTACCCATTCCATTTATGAGTCAAGGCTTAAAAAGCTTACACACATAGTATCAATCATTACACTTTATAACATGCTATGCTTAACTCTATACATCATCATAGTAGTCTGTCTTACCCATATAACCACCCATGTTAAATACATTGTTATTACTTTTCTGATGTATCTGACAATGTGTGGAGTCATTCTAACCCAGGGGTATATCTGTGTGTTGATCTCCAATCCCAACTATCATCCACCATATGGATATTTTGGTTTTGTCAATATCTTTGTCAATTTGTATTGCCATCTTGAGTTTTCACTTGGATCTTATGTATTCTGTTTGATTTATTCTGTAATTTCCCACGTTGTACTGGCAATAACTTTGTTAGTTTTCTTTATTGTCTCTCAATGTTTCTTTAATCTGCTCAACTCCACATTACCTTTACAGTCGTGATCTCCGGTGAGAAGCAAAAAGAATTATTCCTGATTGATTGAGCATTCTAGTCTGCCACAGTGGTACAAAGTTAGTCCAGTTGTGAGACAATAGGTGCTATGTCTCATCTATGCTGTACTCACTAAATCTGAATCACTTTCTAGTTCCAGCATGCAATTTGCACCAGTTAATGTTGTTGTAAGCCCACTTTTACTTTTGGCTCAGGGTATATTGGATTTGGGCACATTACAGTCTTTTCTGTTTACTCATATTTATTCAGAGCCATTCTGCCATGGATCCATTGCTAGCTACAGCCTCTCTCTTTGCTGTATAAGCCACTCCAATTGTTCCCCTTTCTCATCTGCTCTTACCTCCTGCTTTCATAATATCTGAATGAACTTCCCATACAGTTCTGTTGTGGGAGAGGGCACTGGATAGATGTCAAATGAAGTACCATTGGCTTTATTGGTGTACATTATCATATTAGGTTTTGCACAAACCTCATAACGTGATCCTGTATCTGGCCCTGACACAGTCTTGGGAGACTTTTCTATCAGCTTTACTTCTCATATCCATTTCTCAGCACTGTTTCCCCACGCAGAGAGAGAGAGAAAGAGGTAATTTGTGTAATCTACAACTGCCTCACCATGTAATTGAATGAGGAATATTTATGGCATGGAATATTCATAAACTTGTCATGTATCCCACATAAGCATACTACTCTACAAACAAAATCAGACTCCTTTGTCAAATTCATGAATTTAAAACAAAAGGATTGTAACCTGGAAATGTAATGACAGCCCTGAGTTTTCCCAACCACCTCCCTCCCCCTCCCCCCGCCTCCCCAACCATGCCTTAATTTCAGTTATTTTCTCTGGTGCTTCCATGTCCCAACTGGAGCATACACAAGCTGCAATTCAAAGCCACTTGCACCCCTATTATTTCACTCAAAGTTCTTTGAAATGGGTTTCACTCTGCCTTGTTCAATGAGGCATCCAAAGACTTTTCTTCACTGTGGTCTTGAATTGTGCTGTCACATTCAGGAGTAGCAATATTATGACCATTCCATGCAGTCTCATGATGCTTCTGTAATAAATCAAAGTACTTCCTGTTATATACAGTTTCACAATCTGATACTAATTTGATCATTTTTAGGTCCTTTGTCTTAATTGCACTCCCTGTTTTTTGAATTCCACCCTCTACTGTAGAGGACCAATCAACAGAAGTGTTTATGGTCGGATTAGTGCTTTCTTCATCCTTGCCATGCTTCCCTCCCTTTTGTTTTGGCACAAATGGTCCCTTAGGATCATTTGCTGTCCAAAACTGAAACTTGTGCGGTTCGCTATTATAGCTGAGATTATTGGTGAGAAAGATGGGTGCCTTGACACTTGACAGCAATATTACAGACCTGCAACATAAGAATCCATTGTGCTTTTCTGGTTTTGGTGAACTGTGTCATTCTTAATCCACCCATCCAGCAATAGCTAGATGGGGGTGTGCACCGAGAGGGTCATTAGGGGACTCAGGCTGCTTATATATGTGAGGTTTTGCGCTGCCTCAAAACCAGCCAGCAGATGTCATTCATGGATTGAGGACCCCTGCTCTACCAATGTTAGGAAAAGGGATGCATTAGTGATAGACCCAAGCTGCTTGTGGCATTCCCGTAAGAGGATTGCAAAGATAGTTGATTCTGTCCCAGCCACCTTTTAAAGCAAAGGGGAGTGTTGGGTCTGGTTCCTGTAATACCAGAGCCTGAGACAGAGTTTGCTTCAGCTCCAAGATGGCCTGAGTATACTGCTCAGTTCACAGCCATGCAGCATCCTTTTCCAAAAGGTCAGTCGGTGGAGCAGCTTTGGTGGCAAAGTTTTGAAAGTATCTATCAGCTCTAAAAGGGTCACAGTGATTTGATATCACAAGGGAGGGGCAATTGTAATACTCCGTCTTTGTGTTTCTTCGCAATTTCACATTTAACATGGATTACCATAGTTCGTAAGTAGTTGACTTAAGTTTTCAGGATCTGGGCATTCTTGGGATTGACTTTGAGTCCCAAACAAGCAAGAAGGGTGAGCAGCTTGCTAAGAGGCTCCCCCCCTAGAGCACATTGGCAAAAGGAGAATATCCACATACTGGATCAAACACACAAGTCGTAAAAAAACACTTGGGCTAACTTTTGGTAGAAAATGGAGGGAGAATTGTGAAATCCCTGGGGCAGACAGGTCCAAGTATATTGCTGGCTGTAGAGGCAAACTTATTGATATTCTTCCTTCAATAGGATAGACTGCGATCTGTTGCTGTTATCCAAAATGGAGAAATAATGAGTCTGAGGGGCTTGCTTTAATCAAAGTCTCAGGATTAGATGCCTTCGTGGGTGTTATTACTTGAGGTAACTCTGTTCAGCTCTTGGTAGTCAATTGTTAGTTGCCAAGATTCATCTGGTTTCCTTACTGGTCAAATTGGTCACTTCTTTGTGGAAGCAACAGGATGCAACATCCCTGCTGTAACAAACTGGCTATCACCTTCAAAACCTCTTCTTCTGCTGCTTGGGAAACCCCAAACTGTTTCTGTGGCTTTGAATCAAGTTCCCCTGACCACTTCCCCCATCTTTCAACCACAGTTGTGTCTTTGGATTGTGAAGGTAGCCCTATGATTGCCAATAATATTCTGCACCTCTGGATCATTTGACATGTCCCTGGGGTTATCCCAAATTTTTCCAAAAGATCCTCTCAGTATTAGGCCCACTGGCATATCTGCCAACTCTTCCATTTACCAATACCACAATTTACTGGATCAAATGAAAGGTTACACTTTTTCACTAAGTCAGGTCTAAAAATGTGTTCGGCATCTGCATCTAAATTTACTAATATAGCTAAGTAATAACAAACCATTCTCCCACCCTAAATTCTAGGGGTCAATTTCCTTTGTTTTCTGTGAGTCGCTGATAAAACCACTCAAACTTGTTTGGTGTGCTATGATAAACTGATTCCTTTGGGTGTGTTAAATGTGGAACAGGAAGCTCCAGTTCTCATAAGAATTCGGGAGTGGCTCCCTACTTCACTCTTCAGTAGGGGTCATCCTACACCATCCCATTTGGCACTACACACGCATATCGGAGAGGCCTGACATTATCAGTCTTACTGACAACAAGCCTCACTGTTAGCTTAAGGACGGT
Organism: Chiloscyllium plagiosum; assembly: GCF_004010195.1. Taxonomy (NCBI): domain Eukaryota; kingdom Metazoa; phylum Chordata; class Chondrichthyes; order Orectolobiformes; family Hemiscylliidae; genus Chiloscyllium; species Chiloscyllium plagiosum. The sequence continues at coordinate 23,108,271 of NC_057733.1, forward strand.
GGCAATTTTAGCTCATTTTAGCTAATTCCCCTGCACTATGAGGTACATCGAGTGTGTTCCTCCTTTCCTTCCAGGTCCATCTAACAGCAAGGGGGCAAGAGAATTCCCCTAATTCCCAGCTTCCCAGGGGTCTCAGAATCCCTGGCAAAGTTTCCTGAACAGTCACACATAAAGCGCACAACTGCTTGACTACAAATTTTACCTTGATTAAAAGGGAGAGCCTCTGCCCTGGCTTATGTGATTGCATACCCACCAGAACCTTAAATTCTACTTCCCTCATTCCTCCAAACTGAATCTCCACCCTGATTATAATGGAGACATGTATAATTGGGGCATTAAAGAGGGCATCGGACAATTATTTGGATTAAAAAAAATACTTAAGGGTATGGGGAAAAGGAGGAGCTTGTCACGAGGTAATGATGCTCATTTGAAGAGCCAGTGCAGGCATGATGGGCCAAATTACCTTCTTTTGCGCTGTAAGAGTTCTGTGATTGCAATTTGCAATAATTAATCATATTGGTGCTTTTTTTTCAGTAATTGTTTCATGCTTGGATTTAACTTCCATCATGTGCAACATCCTGTCTTTGCATCACAATTAGGAAAACTTTCTCAAGACATTTTCCTTCCTTTCATTGTTCAGTGAGCATGTGGAGAGCAGCAGTCTGTCCTTTAGTATTGCTGGATACAAGAGTGAGGCTGAGTCACTCTGTCAAGTGCTGTGGCTGTGAAATGTTGCACTTCTGCCTGGTCTGACCTTGCGTGACTCCAGTACCCACACCATGATGGTCAACTTTCACTACTCTCTTGTTAGACCACTTTTAATTCAGAAGTGTCTACTCACTAGAAAATGTTATGGAATTCTGCAGAAGAAGAAATTTCACAATTTAATAAACCTTGGCTTGTCAGCATAGCTTTTAAAACTAAGGTGGAACTGCTGTGGAAGGTATTCCATACGGTCATGGATTGCACTAAAGGGGAAGGATGATGAGGCAATAGAAAGGGCACAGAGAAGTATTGTAGAAACAAAATCTGCAATGATGTAACATAAATATAATGAAAGATTCCAAAACAAACTCTCCCTAAACTTTCCAATCCTTCCCAGACCCAGTATGGTACTTTGTGTCTGTTAGAGGATAAAGCTAGTTACTTTGATAAAGGTACTTAAAATTAGGGAACAGAAAAGATTACAATAGAATATTTCCAGTGATTGAATGAACATTGATTAAAGATGAAATATGGGAGATTTACAATTGAGAAAAGGAGAAATGTTTGTCTGCCACATTCTTGAGAGGCTGTGAAATTTGCTACCAAAGTTACTGATTGCTAGAGCTACAGATCAGAGGCTGAATGTTTAAAGCACCCAGGGGTGTGTTTTCAGCAGGTAAGGTGCCCAACCCATCACTGAGTTCACCCCCATAATACTGGGGGTGATCCAGCATTGAAATCAGCAGTCGATTCATCACTATGTGTAACTCTGTAATGAATGTTGAATTGAGATTATTAAAAACTCAGTGCTAATGAGATTTTTTTTAAAAAATGGCAATTTATAAAATTGCAGGAATAAAGAGGGGCAATGTCTTCTCGGGGCTCATTTTTGCACAGGGGATGCCCCTGAGGGGACAAAATCTTCAGAAGATTTTGCATGTGGGGGCTGCCCTCCCAAAGGTAGTACACCCTGCCTTCCCGCCTGTGTTTTCTCAGAAACCCACCTTTCACTCCACTCGAACTCTCCCTCAACTTTCCAGTCCCTCCCAGACCCAATACTCTACACTTCCCTTGCTCCAGGATCTATTATGTCTCCAGGTGAACCTGTGTACAGTTCTGCTGTGCTCACTGTTAGGCTTGTGCTGTTATAAGCCCAAGGAAGGGACTTCATCCCAGTCAGCAGTGCAGCTCTTGCAATTAGTCAACTTAGCTTGCTTGTAGCACATTATATAGCCATAAGGCAAGTTTCCAATGGGGAGGTGACCTTCTGGGCAACCAGTCCCCTTTTGAGAGATTTTCTTTGTGTGTTTTAGTGCCTTAGTTGATTTTTAAATTTATTTCTACAGGTGGTTTCTTCTCAGTGATATTTACTGTATCCACTATATTGCCCCTGAATTATCTGAGGTTTTGAGTGGTCCAACTTTACTCTTAAAGCCCACCTTCAATTATGAATGATATGACTCTTGATCAGATATGTTGTGTGCAGTTGAGGTTACAGGCTGAAGTCCCACTGAACTTGTAATGCAACTTTCAGGCCTCCAGTCTGAAAAACAATCCTCCAACACCACCCTCTGTCTTCTACCTTTGAGCCAGTCCTGTATCCAAATGGCTAGTTCTCCTTGTATTCCATGAGATCTAACCTTGCTCACCAGTCTCCCGTGGGGAACATTGTCAAATGTCTTACTGAAGTCCATATAGATCACATCTACCGTTCTGCCCTCATCAATCCTCTTTGTTACTTCTTCAAAAAACTCAATCAAGTTTGTGAGACATGATTTCCCATGCACAAAGCCATGTTGACTATTCCTAATCAGCGCTTGCCTTTCCAATACATGTACATCCTGTCCCTCTGGAATCCCTCCAACAACTTGCCCACCACTGACGTCAGGCTCGCCAGTCTATAGTTCCCTGGCTTGTCCTTATCACCTTCCTTAAACAGTGGCACCATATTAGCCAACCTCCAATCTTCCAGCACCTCACTTGTGACTATCGATGATACAAATATCTCAGTAAGAGGCCCCGCAATCACTTCCCTAGCTTCCCACAGAGTTCTGGGGTACACCTGATCAGGTCCTGGGGATTTATCCACTTTTATACATTTCTGGACATACAGCACTTCCTTCTCGGTAATATGGATATCTTTCAAGTTGTCATCATCTATTTCCCTACATTCTATATCTTCCATGTCCTTTTTCACAGTAAATACTGCAAAATACTTGTTTAGTATCTGCCCCATCTCCTGCAGCTCCACACAAAGGCTGCCTTGCTGATCTTTGAGGGGTCCTATTCTCTCCCTCATTACCCTTTTGTCCTTAATGTATTTGTAAAAACCCTTTGGATTCTCCTTAACTCTATTTGCCAACGCTATCTCATGTCCCCTTTTTGCCCTCCTAATTTCTCTCTTAAGTATACTCCTACTGCCTTTACAGTCTAAGGATTCACTCGATCTATCCTGTCTATACGTGACATATACTTCTTTCTTTTTCTTCACCAAACCCTCAATTTCTTTAGTCATCCAGCATTCCCTATACCTATCAGTCTTTCCTTTCTCCCTAACAGGAATATACTGTCTTTGGAATATACTGTCTTTGGACTCTCGTTATCTCACTTCTGAAGGCTTCCCATTTTACAGCGCACTTTTACCTGCAAACATCTGTGCCCAATCAGCTTTTGAAAGTTCTTGCCTAATACCATCAAAATTGGCCTTCCTCCAATTTAGAACTTCAACTTTCAGATCTGTCTCTGTAATCCTGTATTTCCCATGGCTAATTCACCTCGTTTGCATATCCCTGGACACTGTAGGCAACTTAGTATGGCCAATCCACCTAACCTGCACATCTTTGGACTGTGGGAGGATACAGGAGCACCTGGAGGAAACCCATGCAGACACAGAGAAAATGTGCAAAGTCCACACAAACGGTTGCCCGATGGTGGAATCAACCCAGGGTCCCTAGCATTGTGAGGAAGCAGTGCTATTCACTGAACTGCACTTTTTACACTCATTGAACTACCTCCCTTCAAGCAAGAGAATGGTCTTCACAAATGATGTTTGGGACAATGATGGGGAGCAAGCTGGATTTCTCTGGTGAATCTGGAATTTATTGTTTTCAAATGAACGTTCATGTGGAAACAATGACCAGCTTTTATCTCCAGATCCTCTAGAATATTCTGTCAAAGGGTAATATGAAACCTTAGAATGCAACTACTAAATATGCTTTACCTCACCTGGGGGACTATATTGTTCAGAGAACATACTGGATTACTTACAATACAACTCTTGTATACTGGATTGCTCTATTGGTTGAGATTGCTAATAGTCTGGGTTCACAAGCTAACATGGATGTAGCTGCTGTTCAATTCCCAATGAGAGAAGTAGGGTCAATGCTGTTATCAGGATGAAGACAGGGATTCAAACCAGCTGGCCAGTGATAAGATATAGGGACATAAGAACAAAGGAACATCAGAACAGGAGTAGGTCATACAGTCCCTGGAGCTTGCCATTCAATAAAATGATGGCTGATCTATGGCCTAATTCCATATACCTGCCTTAAGCCCATATTCCTTAATACCCTTACTTACAAAAAAATGCTCTCAGATATAAATTCAGCAATTGAATTAACATCTATCACCATTTGAAGAAGAGTTCCAACCTCTATTACTCTTTATGTGTAGAAATACTTTCTAACATCTCTCCTGTATGAGCTGACCCTAATTCATATAGTATAACACTGGTTCTGGAATCTTCAACCAGTGGAAATAGGTTATTTTTATCTACACTGTTTTTCCCTGTTAATATCCTGAATACCTCAACTAGATCACTCCTTATTCTTCTAAATTCTCAAGAATAAAAGCCTAATTTATTTAATCTCTCCTCATAACTCCTGATGTCAAGGTATCATCCTTGTAAACCTGCGTTGAGCTCCCTCCAGGACCAAAGCATCCTTCATAAGGTGTGGTACTCAGATCTACTATCCATACTGTAAGTGGGATCTTACTAGGATATTGTATAACTGCAGCACAACGTATACATCCCTATACTCTAGCCTGTTAGATATGAAGGCCAGTGTTCCATTTGCTGCCTTGACTGTTTTCTGCACCAGTTTGTTGCATTTTAAAGAGCTCTGCATCTGATTCCCCAAACTCCAGTGTATTTAACTTTGTGCCTGTTTAACTAAATGTCCTGATGTATCCCTTTTCTGTCTGAAATAGATAACCTCACACTTGCTTATATTAAAATCCATCTAACAGAATTTTACTAATTCATCTAATCCATATGTGAGAAACAAAACTCACTCACTAAACAATTTCAGTCTGAGACAAAAATCTGAATCAGTAGTGTCCTTTATTTGTACACTTGCAAGTGGGTGCAATGTCTAATGCCAGACAAGGCAGAGGACAAATACACATCAAATTCAATAAACTCTCAATTTATTTAATTTGAGTCCCCCCCCCGCGCTTTCGTCCCTCATTTCCCTAAGACTGATCCCACAACTTCTGTTTTTCCGGCCTTGTCCGTGACAAATGCCTATCTCTGGCCCCATAAGGTCGTTTGACGTCATCCCACTGCAGGTCATCGCTAGGCATATTCTTTCTTTATCAGTATTTATTCCTTCCATCTGGGCCTCTCCGGAGGCCACTCTGACCTTTATGACCTCTTTAATTAGGGTTTGTTCCTATGTCTCCGTACAAGTGGGAAACCTACTGTTTATACAGGCCTCTCTTCACAGCATCAGAACTTATAATTGCAGAAATAACATTAATTCACCTATATCCATAATTTCCCCTTTTTTTTTAAATTACCATTTGTTATCTTCTGCATTTTGTTTTAAACATCGTTCCCGAAATTCTCAAGCATCATTCCAGAGATTTCATCCATCTTGGTTTCACTCATCTCCTCATTATTTAGTCGATAAAGTTCCTCTGTCTGATTCCCTCTTAGGGGCATCTGTTTCATCAAGGCTGTTTCAATCAGTCTTTCAGTGAGCCCTCGTATACAGGGTATGATACAACAGCCAATGGCCACCAATACCCCGACTACTACTATCAGGGAAGTAAAGATAGAAACCACCACCCCCTTCCATTTTCCAAACCAGGATTCAAGCCATCCCGTGAGAGATGTGTCTACTCCTGAATTCTCAGCCAATTCCTCTGCTAAGGTAGTCAATCCCCGTAAGGCCCGAGTAATTGAACCATCAGCTGCAGTATTATTAGGAATAAAGGTACAACAGCTTCCTCCTAACATCACACACACCCCCCCCTTTTCTGCTAAAATCATATCAAGGGCTATTCTGTTTTCCCATGCCATTCTACTTGTCGCATCAAGCTGTTCTGATATTCCTTTAACCGCATCTCTTGTATAATTTATAAATCGCTGTTGATTATAGAAAATGTAATTTATCCAATCTACATTTTTATTAATTGTTACCCACCAAAAGAGAGCTGACTCAAAGCCTGCTGCAATCTAGGGGAGTGCCTGAATTCATCAGGCATTCCCCTAGGGACTCCTACCGAGTCGAGATAAATCCTGCCATCAAAAGAAATATCTAACAGTAATCTCTTACCCCTTCCCTTTTTCCTACTATCTTTTCCTTCTCAAATGCCAAGGTAAATGGAATTGCCAATTGTACAATTGCGCGTATCCCTTTCCAATCCGGAGGTAGGGTGGGTCTCAATATTTTGCCTCCACAGTACCACCACAGATCCGCTCGGGGAACCTTTAATGCTGAGTAGTTCCCTCCCTTCTCCGTTTCGGTTACATTCTTAATCTCTGTACATAATTTCAGCTCCCCCAAATCTCTCGACCGACTTATACCTTGCCTGTGCACACATGACGTGTGATTTCCAACTACGGCGGAAAATGTGGGGGGAACTTTTGCATCTTTCTCCTCCAAGGGAAGGAACATCAGAGATAGGGAGGTACAATTCCTATCATCCCATGCAGTCTCATCCTG
>NC_057733.1:23121186-23126491 GCF_004010195.1 Chiloscyllium plagiosum
TGACAAATGCCTATCTCTGGCCCCATAAGGTGGTTTGATGTCATTCCCACTGCAGGTCATCGTTAGGCATATAGTTTCTTTATCAGTATCTATTCCTTCCATCTGGGTCTCTCTGGAGGCCGCTCTGACCTTCATGACCTCTTTAATTAGGGTTTGTTCCTGTGTCTCCGTACAAGTGGGAAACAGATGTTCTTACCTACTGTTATACAAGTGATTGCATTCTCTTACAACTTCTTATCTATTCACCCATACATTACCATTGTTTTGTAATCACGTTTCATGCTGACATACCATTTTAACTGATTATATATTTCCTCTATATAGTGTCCATTCTTGTTGACTCAGCTTTTGGCTGAAACAATTACACACTGATGTGAGTTCATTTACTCTGTATCAGAACTTATAATTGCAGAAATAACATTAATTCACCTATATCCCACACATAGTTGTTATAATTTTAGGCTGTCATCAATATTGTCTACAATGCTGCCCAATTTTGCCTTCAGCAAATTTGGATATTTGAATTTTTAGCTGAATAATGTATTGCTGGAAAAGCACAGCAGGTCAGGCAGCATCCAAGGAGCAGGAGAATTGATGTTTCGGGCATAAGCCCTTCTTCAGGAATGAGAAGGGTGTGTCAAGCAGGCTAAGAAGAAGGGCTTATGCCTGAAATGTCAATTCTCCTGCTCCTTGGATGCTGCCTGACCTGCTGCGCCTTTCCAGCAACACATTTTTCAGCTCTGATCTCCAGCATCTGCAGTCTTCACTTTCTCCTATTTGAATCTTTATGCTATTATCCAAGTGGTCAATAGAGAGGGGCTGTGTAGGCTTGGTCTGTTTTTCCTGGAGCATTGGTGGCTGAGAAGTGACCTTATAGAGATTTATAAAGTCATGAGGGGCATGGATTGGATAAATATACCAGGTCTTTTCCCTAGAGTGGGAGAGTCCAGAACTAGACAACATAGGTTTAGGGTGAGAGGAGAAAAAATTAAAAGGGACCTCAGGGGCAACTTTTACATGCAAATGTGTTGCATGTATGGAATGAGTAGCCAGAGGAAGTAGTGGATGTTGGTACAATTCTAACATTTAAAAGGCATTGGATGGGTATATGAACAGGAAAGGTTTAGAAGGATATGAGGCAAATGCGGGCAAATCGAACGAGATTAAATTAGGGTATCTGGTCGGCATGGACAAGTTCGACTGAAGGGTCTGTTTCCATGCTGTACAACTCCGTGACTCTATGGTTAATGAATTTTGTAAATAATTGAAATCCTCAACACATTCCTGTGGGACACTACTAGTCACGTCCTGTTAATTTGAGGTCAACGTCCCAAATATTCCAAATCTCTGTTTCCAGGCACTCACCAATTTCCTATCAATGTCAGTAATTTGCCCTCAATTTAGTGAGCTTCCATCTTTGCTAACAATTTCTTGTGTGGGACTTTATCGGAAGTCCATATAAGAGGAGCGAGGAGAAGAGAGGCAAAATAGAAATGAACAGTATTTGGAGATAAGCAATGGATCAAGTGTGACTTTTCAAAGGAAAGGAATAATGGCCACAATATGAAACTAAATAAGGAAAGTACTTAGGAAAGGACACTTTATAAGAGAATCCAAGAAGACAAGTTCAGTGGAAAGGTTATTGAGAAAAAGGTGAATCTTAAATATTAAAGGAATAAGGAGATGATGTCGAAAATGGCTTAAACTTCAAAGATCAGGACTTGACTGGGTTCAATAAAGATTTTCACTGAGTTTGCTAATTGAATATCTGTGTTTCTGTTGGTTGGGAGTCTCAGTAATTGCATAGATGAAATTTATGTTTTTCTATCATTTTCTGTTTATGTAACCTCGTTTTTAAACTTTGTTACAGAATTAGATTGTATATGGGCCTGAAAGAGTTAAAATAGAGGAGTACAAATGCACCCTTTACTATGATAATATTGTATGGACTGAAGTTTCGAAGGGTGAGACCTAACATCTGACTCTCCTTAAAATTTCTATAACAACATCCATTGCATCAATGTAATATGTTATTAGTTGCTAACATGCAATTAACTAATTCTTGTTAAGTACAAGATATTCATCCAGTTACACCAGGAAATAGTCTTCCTTTACCACACTAGAACAAACATTTCCTGTAGTTTTTGAGACTTGAGGATGATATTGGCAGCAGTTTTCATCATGATCAGAAGCTCATACTGGGTAATGGCATGCCCATTAAACAAGTAGGCAATAGCATGGTTTTGATTTGATTGCTCATACACCAGATAATCAGACATCACATGACACCAGGTTGTAGTCCAACAGGTGTATTTGAAATCACAAGCTTTCGGAGCACTGCTCCTTCTCAGGTGAAGTCATCACTTAACGAACGAGCAGCGCTCTGAAAGCTTGTGTTTTCACATAAGCCTATTGGACTTTAATCTGATGTCGTGTGGCTTCTGACTTTGTCCATCCCAGTCCAGATCATACACTACATGGTAAGTAGTGTGAGATCTTCAGATTTATGCTTAAACCTAAGTCATCTGCTCATGTAACTCAGTGAACAGCATGGCTGTAAATTTCAGAACTTCAATAACTGCATGGATTGAAAGAATCAGCTGTAACTCTTAGTAGAATAAACTGTTTCCTGAGATAAAATAACAGGGACAAACTGTTATAAAGGAATTAAAAGCAACATGCCAATAAGCCATCCCTGGGAAACGAAGGCATTGACACCACATAGCCAAACTGTTTTAACATCTGCTTGATAACTAGCTGATTTGTGACAAACGGGCCATTAAGATTGCCTACAGAAGAATTTAAGGAGACAATGACAGGACAAGCTGTGTTTCAAACAGATAGCTAACACTGAATGTAACAAGGAACAGAGAAGTTATTCCTTATTTAAAAAAAAGCAAGCAACAAACCTGGTGACGTCAGAAGTTCCTAAATAATGTCACACCATAAGCTTAACGAGATGACAAATCCTCTAAGAATTCACCTTCAGGATTCTTTGGCAACAGAACTCCGTAGAACTACTCTGCAATTGCTGGACATATCCAGAGACAGACACTGTTGGCTGAAATTGTCGCTAAAACCCACCATTTATTGGGGTAATAGTTAAGTTGGGTTGTAAGGCTTGTTTACTTGAGTGCAATAACTCTATAGAGGTTGGTATTCTGTCACCAAATCACCCTTTATTTACACATGAACAGTCCTTGATGAGAGTACTGCCTCATAAAGAGTCAGGCAAGGTGTCAACACTCAACGTTTTTATGTCAGCAAGTGCTCCCTGATTGGACCAGATTAACAACTCCCATCAGGAAACTCATATTCTGGCTGACCTCATTACAATCACTACAAAGGGGTCTTATTTTAATTGCTGCATGCACTAAAGCTGAACTAATTGTTTTTGTATTTGATATACTGTGAAGTTTCTTAATAAGTAACTGAATTAAAGTAACTTGTGGTAATTTACACAAACAAGGAGAAGTGCTGCAGATTTAAGAACACAGCTGGAGAAACCATCATGGTAATCCTCACCATGAAAGAATATTTAATTGAATGATTAAAATAACTTCAGACCTGCTAAGAAATTTGTTATAACAGGAGAGTTAATAACTCTCTAAAGTAGGCGAATTATCAACAGAGGCTGCAGCATGAGACAGTGGTCTAAGGAAGTGGCGCTGAGTTCCCTGGTAAGCGAACAGATATCGGAGGCACTGTGTAAAATTTCAAATCCTGATAGACTGGGATGTCTTTAAAATGATGCAGTCATCCAGGCTGGAAAAGAGAGAAGATAAACCATTACTTAAGTTGATAGTACTGCCATAGTGACAGGGTATGTTGAGGCACAGCTAGAGAGATTGAACTAAAGGGCCACAAAATAAATATTAATCCAGGGACATCACAAAACCTGAAATTAACTTATAAAAGCACAGGCATGAGTTGCAGATACTGACACATAACAACAGGTGGAGACAGACCCCATGCCACAGTTAGAAAACAGATCATTTATACACTGAAAAAAACTCAAACTGGACAGATAACAAGACAGATTACCTCAGAATGAAACCAGAAGGCTCAAACACCTCCCGCTTTTACAGACTCCTATAAACCATACACCCCCCTTAGACCCATAGGTTGTCTACCGGGCACATCAACACAGAAGCTGGCCAAGGAACTACAGCAGAGATTGAAACACCTCTTCAATGGATTAACCCACGCCATCCACTCAGCACAGAAACTAATTAACAACCTCAAAAACATAAAACTCGATGATGATGAAATCATGGTATCCTTTGACGTTACAGCATTGTTTACTTCCATTGACATACCATTAATGAAAGAAACACTCACAACCTATCTTTTACTTCCCCTTCTACAATACGAGTCCGATAAAACCCCCGATTTAAGATTTTCCCAAAAATTCACATTTCAAAACCATCCAGCTGTCGAACCTTCTGTTTGTATCTTCCTCTGTCGTCTTTTCTTCTTCTTATGGATTATGCTTCACAGGTCACTGATCGATTAAAAGTACCTTTTTAAGAGAGCTATTCTGCGGGCAGTCTGCATGTGTTGGTGACTTGGCATTTCTCTCTCAACTGTTCAGGTTTTCCCGGTCTTATACCCCCAAAGCATTGGATTGTGTCATTGGCTTTTAATATTGTCAATATCCTCAATTCAAAATTGATTGGAGTCTGGTATTTTTTGGGGTATGATTTAAACTGATTGGCCTAAGTTTTGAATTTGTTTTTTGTCTTCTGGCAACCAGCTACACTAGCTGCTGGACCGAAAGGTTACATTGTATCTTGTTCAGAGCATTTGATAATAATCTGCTAGCGTTTAACTTTCCTAAAGGTACAGTACATTTCTATATCTTCATAATACCTCCCCCCCCACCCCAGACAAAAATGAACCATCGTAATGAAAAGATGGCTTTTTTATTAAACACATTACTCTAACATGCAGATATCTTTAATATAAATTCAACTTAACTTCTTCCCATATGTGTGTGGGTGTTATATAATACAAATCTCATCTAAACTTTATCAGTTAAATCCACAATAATGCATCTGTGATTACATTCTTATGACCGGCAACATGTATGATTTTTAAATTAAAAGTCTGTAACATAAGACTCCAGTGAAATAGTCTCATATTCTTGTCTTTAAAGCATTCTAAGAATGTAAGTGAATTGCGATCCATGTACCCAATTGTCTCCAACGCATTGCTTGTGACATACACATTAAAATGTTGTAAGGCCAGCACTAAACTCAATCATTCCTTTTCGATTGTGGAGTATTTCCTCTGGTGGATGTTG
>NC_057733.1:23128527-23211148 GCF_004010195.1 Chiloscyllium plagiosum
TGCAACAGCAACAGTATATGATGGATGGCAGTTATAGGAAGGGGGGAAAGTCTTAGATACAGTCACATAGATGGGTTAACTCCAGGAAGGGTAAGAGAGGTAGGCAGCTAGTGCAGGAGTCTTTTGTGGATATATCCATTTCAAACAGCTATGCTGTTTTGGAAAATGTAGAGGGTGATGGATTCTCAGGGGAATGTACCATGAACAGCCAAGTTTCTGGTATTGAGACTGGCTCTAATGCAACAAGGGGTACGTCGGCTTCCAAGAGATCAATTGTGTTAGGGGATTCTGTAGTCCGAGGTAAGACAGATGTTTCTGTGGCCAGCAGAGAAAAAGCAGAATGGTGTGTTGTTTCCCTGGTGCCATTGTATCTTGTTCAGAACACTTGGTGCTGTCAAATAATTCTTTTGGTGATTAACTTTCTTAAAAGTACTTCTACACCTTCATAACAAATCCCACATAACAACTGCCATACACACTACATCGAATAGATCAGCAGAAAACTGGCAACCCGGATACACAAGCACCAACTAGCAACGAACCACCCAAATCTCCCTCATCTCAATATATGCAGACAAGGAGGGCCATCAATTGGACTGCGATAACATAACCATCCTAGGACAAGTTGACCAGAGACATACATTGGAATTCCTAGAGGCCTGGTTTTCATCCTGGAATGCCATCAAGGCATGTAGAAATAGACCCCATATACAAACCACTGCAGAGAAAAACTAGAAATGATAACATCCTCCTTTACAGACCAGATCATATATTACGAAGCAGAGTAGAACTACAGCTTTGTGAAGTTGCACCGATGGTGTTACCTAGCACAGTGACGAAACGTTTGTATGGCAACCCCCCAACTCAGCGAACAAACCAACATTAACTTGATAAAGCCAGCAAGATTAAAAGCTTGAGAAGACCTGGTCCAATGAGAAAGGATAGTTTGGGAGACATTATTCAGGTTGCAAAATAGACAGGAATCATTTATTAAATCATGAGGAGCAGGACTTGTTAAAAAGCAGTAATTGTAAAGCTGCAGAAAGCAGGCCAAGTACAGTGAAACTGTGGAAAAGCTTAGGATTCAAAGGAGGACTACATATCTTTCACTGAGGAAGTTTGCATAGCTACCAAGGGTAGCACAAGATGGGAATTTTGAGTCGAATGAGAGAATTGGGACAGCATGATAGTTTCTCCCTCTTCAAACAATCAGACAGTTGGTGGTTAATGTGAATTGGGGCCACTGTTCTGGGAAAAATAGTGACTGCTGTTGCTGAACATGATGGAGGACAATGAGGGGAAAACAAAAGAAGACTAATGGATTATCAAGGGAAGGATGATGACACAACAAGAGGAAAATAGGAATAATGACAATTGGGAAGAGTAATTAAGGGAACCTAGGTGCTGAAGTGAGGATAAATAAGTAGTAATGGAGGAAAGTAGGACTTAGTAGCAGCTGTAAAATTTAGACTAGCGGATAGAGTCTTGTATCTTATATGTAAGTAGAAATGTAGATTCCATGCTAATGTCCTATAAACAACGATAAGGTAATCAGGTCATGATGTTGGTTGATGTAGAACAAATAATGGTCAGGATAACCTAGTTCCTCTTTGACTTCTACTGCTGGATCTTTTAAACCCTCCTGTGAAATAGGTGGAGTCTGTTTAATGTTTCATCTCCATGTATTATAACATGACTAAAATGTCACTTTTTTTTTAGAAAACTTCATTATCCAGTAATTATCCCAACGAAGCCAACCCTCACTACCAGTTATGTTCATGGTGCTGTGGATATCCCACTCATTTCCAAAAGCATTGGTCAGTGCCTTGAAGAAATAGCCAATAAGAGCCCTGATAAAGAGGCTATGGTGTTTCTGCAGGATGGAATCAGGAAAACATTTGGACAATTCAAACAGGAGGTCAGAACACTGCTTCGACTTAAAGATTCGTCATATTTTATTCCCTTCTTGTGTTTCAAATATTTTGTGTCATTAATAATGTTTGAACTAAAATATTCTTTAACTCATTGTGCTCCAAAAAATATTGGGTTAGTCTGCTGAGATATTGAAAACATTAACTTTATTTAAGAACCATCTAACTGTATGTTTATCTTGTTACAAAGCTGCAGGAGAGACCAAGATCATGTGACATTGCACAAACATGCAATGGGGATGTATAGTGTCTCTCATTAAGGTATCACATTCGGACTTAACCCCTTATACAACACCTGAACCCAAGTCTCTGATTCTACCCATGATATTACAGTTTCTTGCAGGTCTATGACTTCTGTTTCTTTCATGAAGGAATAACTGCTGTGGTGCTATTACAAGTCTACCTGCACATTATCTCAGCTCCTTTGGAGGAGAGTGGGAACTCAGGTCCTCTGTGTGATCTCTTGGATCTGCTGGGCCGGAGAATTGACAGAGAACTCCAGTTCAGTGAATAGGCCATCATCTGGACTTTTCAATGAAAGCAGCATCTCAGGTCTGTTTGGCAGAAGAACAGTTTCTTCCCCGCTGTTATTAGACTTATGAACAGGCCCCTCATATACTAGAGTTGATCTTTCTCTGCACCTTCTCTGGAGCTGTAACACCTTCTCTGTGAGATGGCGGCAGAGTTGGAAGCCCCAGTTGGAGCTCCTTTGCTCACCACTCCCTTTCCCTTTTCCTTCAGTTTTTTTTTTCTCCACTTTGTACCCCCCCACCCCCACCGGAGAATGGAATCAAGGAGTGGAGTGAGTGGGCCATGTCCCGCAGCAAAGTGGGCTGTGTCCAGCGGTAGAACAGAGTGACCACGGGCCGAGTCCAGCAGCAGAGCAAGCATGGGCTGAGTCTCGTGGCAGAACGAGCTGAGTCCTGAGGCAGCAGCGGAGTGAATAGGTGATTCCTGGAGTGGCAGCAGCGAGGCTGGCACATGGAGACAGTGTTGCCTGATGCTCTGGGGTCTGCAGCCATGGATTGGAACCTAAGTACTTAAGGTTACTTATTATCGTTCTGAACTTTTTTTCACAGATTCATGTTAATCTATATTTTTTTTTTACTCTGTGACAATGCTTTTTTTTTAACTGTAATATTTGTACCTAGGTACTTGTACCTAAGGTGTCACCATTAAAGGTAGCCATTGTAAAAATGTTTCACTGTACTCCTGTACTTCCGTACTGGAGTGCATGTGACAGTAAAGGATATTCTACTCAAAAAAGCAAAGGATATTCTGTTCTATCCACAGGTTTACTGATGACACCACTATGGTAGGCTGGATCAAACAGTGATGAGTCAGAATACAAAAAGAAATAGAGTGCTTGGTGTTATAGTGCAGTGATAACAATCTCTCTCCATACTGACAAAACAAAAGAACTGATCATTGACTTTGGGAAGAAAGGAGGAGGACATGCCCCATCTACATCAGCGGAGCTGAGGTGGAGAGGGTCAAGAGTCATTTCAGAACAGAAATGCGGAGACATTTCTTCAGCCAGAGAGTGGTGGGCCTGTGGAATTCATTGCCACGGAGTGCAGTGGAAGCCGGGACGCTAAATGTCTTCAAGGCCGAGATTGATAGATTCTTGTTGTCTAGAGGAATTAAGGGCTACAGGGAGAACGCTGGTAAGTGGAGCTGAAATGCGCATCAGCCATGATTGAATGGCGGAGTGGACTCGATGGGCCGAATGGCCTTACTTCCACTCCTATGTCTTATGGTCTTATGGTCTAAGAGCATCAAGTTTCGAGAGTGATGATAATCGACAACCTGTCCTGGATGCTTTGGTCAAAAAGGCTCAACAATGCCTCTTCTTCCTCAGGCGGCTTAAAAATTCAGCATGTCCATAAAGGACACTCTCAAATGTTTACAGATGCACCATTGAAAGCATTCTATCCAGCGCATAACATCCTGGTATGACAACTGCTCTGCCCAAGACCATACCAAGATGGTGTGCACAGCCCAGACCACCATGGAAGCCAACCTCCCATCCACTTACACTTATTGTTGCCACCAAAAGGCTGCCAACATCACTAAAGACTCCTCCCAACCTTGTAATGCTCTATTCCAATCCACTCCATCAGGCAAAAGATACAGAAGTTTGAACACATGCACCAAATGTTTCAAGAACAGCTTCTTCCCTGCTGTTAATAGACTGATGAATCGACTCTCTAAATTCAAATAATGGGACCTTGCTAATGTTGATGTTGCTTTGTGCACCTCCTATGCAGCTGTAACCTTGTATTCCCCATTCTGTCTAAGCACCCTATGATCTGTAAGTCCTTGTTTGCTATGGTTTCCTATGATCTGCCTAAACTGCTCACAAAATAAAACGTTTCACTGTACTTAGTTACATGTGACTACAATAAATCAAACCAAATAAAAAAAGTGTCTGATCTGTTTATTTTATTGCCCAAGAAGGGGATTGTGTAACATGTCAGCTGGCCATCTTTGGATGCATTGGCCTCTGACATGAATAGGTTCATGTCGGATGTCTGTGCATCTTGAAGTTCTAGTTGTTAACAATGTAAAGATAGATTTCCACCTCTTCAATGAGAACTCTGTATCCTTATTCACATCTTACCGTGGGGATACAGGAGACAAGGCATCTGCATCAAATCTCATCATCCTCCATGTAAATTGTTGTACTGCTGGAGTCATTTTTGGCAACTTACATGAATTTATGAAGATAATAAAGGCTGCCTTTATCTTGAAATGACGACATAGGACATAATCTGTAAAATTCTCTCAAGCCCGCATAGCAATTAATACTTCTAACTCTATCACTGTCTATCTCTGTTCAGCCGTCTGTCAGAGAATTGGTTGTGTAGTAAACTGGTGGCATTTTCTATCCACGTAAACTCGGAAAAAGTACGGATCTTTGTCCTGCAGAAAATGCATCTGCAGTAATGGCTGTAGGAAGCTATGGGTCACAGGGAGCTAAAATATCAGCTGATATCAACAGGTTTGATTTTCTCAAAAGACCTCTGCTGTGCTTCCTCCTATGTCATATGTTGGCTTGTTCTGTCAGCTGATGTAGTGGCTCATTGACAACAACTATTATGGTTCGAAACTTTGCAACTTGATTTACCAGATCTATGAATCTCTGAAGCTCAGCTATGTTCCAAAGGGTTGGAATTTCCTTAATTGCTAATGTTTTTTGGTCAACTCTGATACTGAATGCATCCACAATATGCTCAAAGAACATGACAATGGACTGTGTGGATTTGTGTTTCTTGATGAGAGCAAGCTTCCTGTACACATTGCAGCAAAGTGCGTGTGCTCTTGTCATGCTCTGTCTGAGTGGATCAATGGATGGATCATTATAACAATATAGCTCCATCCACTTCTACTGGAATGTTTGACAATGTCTTCTGCAGAATTTCTGCTCTTGATATGACACTGAAAGGTAAACAATTGAAACAAAACTGTCCCAACAGGTGGAATGAAGGTTGGGAACAACTAGGGTTCTTCGTATGCGGGTTAGTTACAAAAAAACACTATTAGCATTTAGCTTTATGAAGATTAAACTCATTTTTTACCCAATGTTGCGAAGATTTAACTCACAAACAACATGGGGTGAAATTTGCATTCATGCTGTGTTGTTCATTTGTGTGAGATAGAATGTTAGAGACGTACAGCAAGGAAACAGATTCTTCGGTTCAACTTGTCCATGCCAACCAGATATCCCAACCCAATCTAGTCCCACCTGCCAGAACCCGGCCCATATACCTCCAAACCCTTCCTATTCATATACCAATCTAGGTGCCTTTTAAATGTTGCAATTGTACTAACCTCCGCCACTTCCTCTGGCAGCTCATTCCATAAACAGCCCCCCTTTCTGCGTGAAAAAATTGCCCTTAGGTCTCTTTTATATCTTTGCCCTCTCACCCTAAACCTATGCCCTCTAGTTCTGGACTCTGACCCTCCCCTCCCCGGGGAAAAGAGTTTGTCTATTTACCCTATCCATGCTCCTCATAATTTTATAAACCTCTATGAGGTCACCCCTCAGCCTCCGACATTCCAGGGAAAACAGCCCCACTCCTTAGGACCTTACCATGAAGTGTATAAGTCCTGCTAAGATTTGCTTTCCCAAAATGCAGCACCTCACAATAATCTAAATTAAACTCCATCTGTAACTCCTCAGTCCATTGGCCCATCTGATCAAGATCCCATTGTAATCTGAGGTAATTTCTTCACTGTCCACTACACCCCCAATTTTGGTGTATTCTGCAAACATACTAACTATATCTCTTATGCTCACATCCAAATCATTTATATAAATGACGAAAAGTAGTGGATCCAGCACCGATCCTTGTGGCACTCCACTGGTCACAGGCCTCCAGTCTGAGAAACAACCCTCCATCACCACCGTCTTCTACCATCGAGCCAGTTCTGTATCCAAATGGCTAGTTCTCCATGTATTCCATGAGGTCTAACCTTACTATCCAGTCTCCTGTGGGGAACCTTGTCTAATACCTAACTGAAATTCATCTCTACAGATCCTGAAAGATTCTTTTGGTTTTGTGTACTGGAACCATTCTCCAGCTTCAGCCTGCAGTTTTATCATCGGTGAAATAGTTCCTTGCTTCAACGTAGTCAATTTTCTCTTTTTATCATCTTTATCTGTAGTAGATGAAGACCATTTTCTGAATGTAGACAGACACACTGATATTGTTTCAGGGTATAGAGTGATGCATTATGGTGTCTTCTACTTTCCTACTCCTCTGAACAGCAATGGAAATTTAACTCTGATGCTATTAGGTTGGTCTTCTCAGCTTTCAAGTTCCTCCAGTTTGCAAATCTGGTGAAATTCACTACAGGCTTTCCTGGTTAATGTCAAACGACTTTGGTTCATGTTGTCCTCTTACCTTGCGTTCTACACCTCCTGGCCTGTATGGTTTTATACATGGTGGCTGAAGAGAACCTCTTGCCATTGTTTTGTATCAAAAATTATAAAGCTAAATCCTATATCTAAAACATGCCACTTTTCCCTTTACTAGGGTATCAGCACTCCAGTAACTTCTACTTAGTTCCTTAATTGAAAACAACAGCATTGGTTAAATTCCCACACTGGCTGAAGTGTTGCCATGAAGGAGTCTTGTTAGTAATCTCTCTCCTCAGCTGAGGCATGATGATCCTCAGATTAAACCACCGCCAGTTTTCCCTTTGTAATAATGGAGTTGCCCTATGGAAATGCCTTTCCTTAGTAAGATAAGGTAAACATAATGTAAAATAGATGAGTCAATAAAATAAAAAGACTTAATGGTGACTTTACCCTTCCCTTACCTTATTAAGAAAAGGCTTCTCCAGATCATTCTTATTTTGTATGGCATGAATCTTGCACCTTTTGAGGGTTTTGTTTTTGGCTTATTCTGTAAATTTTCTTGCTCCAAAATAGCTTGGAACTGACCCTTCTTGCAAAACTGGCACTTGGTCTGTTTAGTGAAAGAAATATTTATGCATGTGTTTTTAGCCTCACTGCATCAACAACAGCTAACTTGGGTTGTTGATACACACTCTTCCTGCTTCTCCTGTTTTTGTACAGCCATCTCCCTTCTCCTAAACTTATCATACTTCACTGAAGTAAGTTTTTGGATGTTGTTCTTCCTATAACCCAGAATCCTCAAAAGATTTTGCGACCTGAACCTCAGTTTGGCTGCTCATTTGAATTGTCTTTGTGCATGCTTCTTCTATTTAATTGGCTTGCCAATAGTATTTTTCACAGATTGAAGTAGACATCAAGCGTTTTATTACTTCTTCCCCATTTGACGCTTTTTCTTCAGTAATCCTCATCAGATCAACCCCTGAATGATTTAGAATCTAGCAGATTGAACAAGAATGAAAAGAAAACATGGAAATTGCACACAATCTTGGTCAAGTGGAAATCATTGACCCTACAGCAGAAATTGATGATTGCTCATTGTCAGTCATCTTAAAAGTCAAGAGTTTTGATGCTTTTTTTCTTAATTCAAGAACAACAGTTACTGTGCTACCTGATACTTACATCTTACAGAATTAGAGCTGAATCAGAACCTTCACTATGTTTTCTCCAAATAGTAAAATACACTCCATGCTAAAATGATGACGATATTCCATGTTATGAGGAATTACCTCAGTCTCTCCAGAAACATGACTTTTCACCCATAAAAATTGGACAATATTTTATGAAGTTTTTGCTCATTTTTTTCAAATAACTGAAACATCTTACCAAAAGATTGATTAATCTTTTGCCAAGATGCATCTTGACTCTTTTAAGAGTTTGATCAGCTTCAAGATGAATACTTGCAGTCATGTTTGAAATTTTCTTTAGAAGTTCCTTCACAGGAAATGCACCTTGAGGTGAACCAGAGAATATGCCACTCATGCCCAGTTTTGGCAATTCAGGAAGAAAATCCTGCAGTTTCTGACTCTCCAGTCATTAGTGCAGCACAGCAGTATATCTCTCTGATATTCTTCATGACCAGGGTCAGCAGGATTCGCCACCTCTTCCTATGATGAGATTAGTTTAGGCGATAATAAATGTTAATGAAGACATGCTACATGTCCAATCATGTACCAATACTGTCATCTGTACAAGGTGGTCACAATGATCTTTCAACTGGTTTCAATCTGAACAAACCGATTAAAACTGAGAAGTATGGAAAGGATCACAGAGAACAAACCTTGGAAAGTCATTCAGAAAAAACTAGGACATTAAAATAATGTTCTCCTTCTGCATGAGCGCCTAGAAGATTTTTTTAAGTTCATCTAGCATTTTATGCAAACTGTCAGAAACAACAATATTCAATGATGAAATCCTTCTCATCTGGTCTTTTCATCCAGAATAGTTAGTAGCAACTATAAACGCAGTCCTGATGACAAATCTTCCAGTGCAAGGAGCAATCTTTGAAAATATTTTCAGTAATAATTTGCAGCATTTATACAAGTCTTTTGCAGAAGTGAATCAATACTCTGCAGCTTTCCTAATGATTCACTTGCCTTTTAGTCCAGAATACCGCATGAGTTCCACTGGGTAATGTTCTTGCCCCAACCATCTTCAGCTTCTTCATAAATGACTCTCCCTGTATAATATGGTCAGAAGCAGGAATGTTTACTGATGAGTGCAAGAAATTCAGCACTATTCTCAACTCCTCAGATGCTGAAGCAGTCCATGTCCAATGCAACAAGACTTGGACAACACTCAAATTTGTGCTGAAAAATTGCAAGTATTATTTGTGTCACAGAAATGCCAAGGAATGACCATTTCTGACAAAACAAATTACAACCATGTTCCTTGATATTCTATATCACTATCATTGCTGAACACCTCACTATTAACAATCTGGGGGTTACCATTGACCAGAAACTGAACTGGACTAACCATATAAATACTGTGGCTAAAAAAGCAGGCCAGAGGCTGGGAATCATACTGCGAGAATGCCACTTCCTGTCTCCCAAGACGTGTCCATCATCTACAAAGCATTCGTCAGGTGTGAAATGGAATTTTCTCCACTCCTGAATGAGTGCAGCTTCAAAAATTCTGGAGCTGTGAGGTTCTATATTCACATGGGTCTTTGGTTGACAAGAAGTTGATTGGTCTATAGTTATAATGTCAATGACAAAGGCCTTTTGAATTATCAACAACCTTGTGATTGGCTTTTAGATAACTGAACAGCTTGGGACTAGGGACAAGGTACTGGGAAAAAAGGATCAGATCTTCACCAATGTATTTTTGGCAGTTAAAAAAAACTTGAAGAAGTGTTTTCCTTACCTTCAGCAGCAAGCCGTGACTTTTAATTGATGAGTCAGCAAACCTTTATAAGTGAATCAACCACTCTGTGCCTCCTACAAACTAACGGAAACATTCAGAAAAGGAATGCTGAGAAGAAGCCTTCTGGTCAACAAAAAACAGCTCACAGATCTTGAGAGCAAAATCTACTGAATTTCCAGTTTTATCTCTGTCCATATGTAGTTTGTCTGTCTGTGGCTATCTGTCTGTGCATGCATAAAGGGATGTTTATAAGGAGATTAGGGTTTTAATCTGTAGTGTTATACAATTATAAAGACGTACAGCACGGAAACAGACCCTCAGTCCAACTTGCCCATGCCAACCAGATATCCCAACCTAATCTAGTCTCATTTGCCAGCACTTGGCCCATATGCCTCAAAACCTTTCCTATTCATATAGCTATCTAAATGCCTTTTAAATGTTGTGATTATACCAGCCTCCACCATATCCTGTGGCAGCTCATTCCATAACCCTTTGCTTGAAAAAGTTGCCCCTTAGGTCTCTTTTATATCTTTCCCCTCTCACCCTAAACCTATGCCCTCTAGTTCTGGACTCCCGCACCCCAAAGAAATGATCTTGGCTATTTACCCTATCCATGCCCCTCATGATTTTATAAACCTCTGTAAGGTCACCCCTCCGTCTCCGATGCTCAAGGGAAAATAGCCCCAGCCTATTCAGCCTCTTCCTTAGCTCAAATCCTGCAACTCTGGCAACATCCTTTTAAATCTTTTCTGAACCATTTCAAGTTTCACAACATCCTTCCTACAGGAGGGAGAAGAGAATGGCATACAATATCCTAAAAGTGACCTAACCAATCTCCTGTACAGCCACAATGTGACCTCCAAACTCCTATACTCAATGCTCTAACCAATAAAAGAAAGCATACCAAACGCCTTCTTCACTATCCTATCTACCTGCGACTCCCCTTTCAAGGAACTATGAACCTGCACTCCAAGGTCTCTTTGTTCAGCAAAACAGCAGGTTTTAACATTAAGTGTATAAGTCCTGCTCTGATTTGCCTTTCCAAAATGCAGCACCTCACATTTATGTAAATTAAACTCCAAATGCCACTCCTCAGCCTATTGGCCCACTTGATCAAGAGCCCATTGTACTCTGAGGTAACGTTCTTCGCTGTCCACTACATCTCCAATTTTGGTGTCATCTGTAAACTTACTAACTATATCTCCAGTGTCCACATCCAAATCACTTATATAAATGACAAAAAGCAGTGGACCCAGCACCGATCCTTGTCGCACTCCACTGGTCGTAGGCCTCCAGTCTGAATGGCAACCCTCCACCACCATCCTCTGTCTTCTACCTTCAAGCCAGTTCTGTATTCAAATGGCTAGTTCTTCCTGTATTCTATGAGATCTAACATTATCAACCAGTCTACCATGGTCAACTTCTCTTTTGATGATTGAATCCTGTACTGTAATAAAAACATGCCTAACTTAAAAGGTAGCATTTAATAATGCCATTTGAAGCTGTCAAAACATTTAACATTTACCTTTCAGAATGTTATCAGCTCCTCTGCTTCTGCTCTAGATTCTTTGAACTCTGAAACAGATTTTTGGAAGCCTCCAAGATCCACCTGATCTGATAAAAAGACTGGGGCAACAGGAAAAACAAATTTCCACTGAGGATCTTCTTGGCAACCCTGATGTGGATGTGCACATGAGATTTTGACCCAAGCCATTCCTGACCCACAAAACAGCCACACTATGTGTCGGCTGGGTAAGGCACAGAAATTTAAAATTCCAACAAAAATGGTGAGATGAAAATATTTCAGATCTGTGACCTGTTGTCAAAAAGCAGATCATCAACCTGAAACATCACTATTGAGGCAGCCCATGGCCAAAGGTGGCACAAGATGGCTGTCTGTGCATTTTTTAGTTCACATAATTATGGAGAAAAAGAGTTTTAACTGCAGCAACAGAATTGGCTTGCTGAGTTCATAATTAAAGTGAGATCATAAGTTAGCACAATGGTAGCTTGGAATGGAAGATAAACCCAAAATTAACAGATAAAACAAAGAATCTTACAAATTAAAATACAGGAAGTCTTGTACAAATTCACAGACCTGGCTATTTTTAAGAGTCTGATAAGAGATGTTTGTGAACTGACAGCCTTTCTAATTAGCAAGAATTAAAAGTGTGATCCCACAATAACGGAGACTCTATAGGTAATTGAATATTGAACATTGATGTTAGGTGTAGATTGCATTTCTTAGGAAATTTGGTTGAATTCCTTTAAAATAAATAGATAGTGGAGAGGAGCCAGCATCCTGTTGACAAGATGGACTGAATGACAAATGGGAAAGCAGATGACGTCTAAACAGCACCTTGAATTCGAGAAAATAAACAATGGCAGCTTCCCAACTGAAGTAAGTAAACCTAAATAATTATGGCGATAACTCAAATGAATTATTATGTCCAACGATCAAGGGGGATAGGGGGAGGAGGACAGAGATATCTTGAAAACCTTAGGAATTCAGCCAAGATTCTTGAGCTGGGAAAGTGATTGAGTTTCAGTATTATTAATTCAGTCTTATTATCAAAATGATACAGAAATATTTAGAGTAGGAACAGTAAATTTCGTCTGAGAAGCAATCTCCTGTTCAAATTAACTTACAGACAGACAAAGACTTATAATTAGATTAGATTTCGTACAGTATGGAAACAGGCCTTTTGGCACAACAAATCCATAACGACCCTCCGAAGAATAACACACCCAGACCCATCCCCCCACCCTGTATTTATCCCTGACCAATGCACCTCACACTATGGGCAATTTAGCATAGCCAATTCGCCTGACCTGCATGCCTTTGGATTATAGGAGGAAACCCATGCAGACATGGGGAGAATGTGCAAACTCCACACAGAAAGTTGCCCAAGATGGGAATTGAACCCAGGTCCCTGGCAATGTAAGGTAGCAATGCTGACCACTGAGTCACCATGCTGCTACTAGATAGAGGGGTAGTGTTTGTTTGACATTTCAAGGTTAGCTGGAACAAAAGCTGCTCACAACTCATTGGCTAAAGAATTCTAACATTAGGTATAACCATTTAACTTTGTATAGAACTAGTCTTATATTAGAACTGATATTAAAATTTTATAGCAATTAGTAGGAATTAGCATCTTCTTGTGAATTCCTAAGGTTTTCCAATGTATCTCTGTCCTCCTCCCTCCACCCCCCCCCTTGATCGTTAGACATAATAATTCATTTGAGTTATGTCCATAATTATTTAGGTTCACTTACTGCGGTTGGGAAGCTGCCATTGTTTATTTTCTCGAATTCAAGCTAGTGCCGTTTAGAGGTCATCTGCTTTCCCATTTGTCATTCAGTCCACCTTGTCAACAGGATAGAATAGTGATTGGAATAGTAGGAAGTACAAGATGAGTAACAGAATTCGATAAGGATGGTAATAAATACAGTGAATGACAGAATTTTTGAACACAGTCTTCAGAGATAAGCAAGTCTAGCAAATGTCTGAGAAAGAGTATAACTGTTAAAATTGGAAAGTAAATTAATAGGACATATTGTAAGATCCTGATGATAATGAGGTCTGGGAACTATCATGAGATCATGATGTCATTGTTTCACCTCCCTAATCTATACATCTAATCTTGTAAAATAATATATCAGTGATGAACACTCATATGGTGAAAGAACTCTGAATAAAGGTTACATATACTGCTGAACGCAGAATTGAGACTTCTCTTTGATATCTCTCCGAACAATTACCTTTCCATAGATATTGCCAAAGCTGTGGAACATTTCCAACATTTTCTGTTTTTATTAGTGGTTTGACAACTGACCTCAGTACACATGCACTCATATTTGAAGACAGTATCAGTCAAGGTCAGATGTGCCTGTTACACTCATTCCAGCACAGGTCATTACTGAGGATGGCACATTTATTGGAGGTGCTTCCTTCTGCTTTTTTGTTTAATGCACAACATCCTCTGCAATCAGTTTGAAGCAACCAGCTTGAAGAGATTTTATTGGATCATGCATTTGTTTAGATGTGTTATAGTATATTTGCATCTTCTGTATTCTGATTATGTAACATTTGTCCTTTCACAGGTTGACCAAATGGCTGCAGGACTGCTCGCCATTGGACTGGAGAAAGGAGACCGGCTAGGCATGTGGGGACCAAATATGTATGAGTGGGTATTGATGCAGTTTGCAACAGCACAAGCTGGTATCATTTTGGTAAGTAGTGAAAAAGTTCAACAATATTGGCATGGGCCAGGTAACCCTCATGAAGCCACTTGCTCAATGTATTCAGAAAGCAGGGCTTTTCCCAGCAGCACCCCCATTCCTGAAGTGATTCCTTAGAGCTGTCAGGCCAAAATGAGAAGGAATTAAAGTGGTTTGGCCTGTCTATTTGGCTACCTCTGACATCTGTCCGATATCTGTCAGCCCTCAGTTTAAAGCTATGTCCCATCATGATTGCGAGCCATCACAATCTGAGGAAGAAGGCTCTCACTGTACCTCCTATCTAATCTTCTGATCATCTTGTATGTCTCTATTAAATCACCTCTCAACCTTCTTCTCTCTAATGAAAAGAGCCTCAAATTCCTCAGTCTTTCCACATAAGACCTTTCCTCCATACCAAGCAACATCTTGGTAAATCTCCTCTAAATCCTTTCCATTCTTCCACATCCTTCATATAATGTGACAACCAGAACTGTACGCTATGCTCCAAGTGCGGCTACGCCAGAGTTTTATATAGTTGCAACATGACCTCATGGCTCTGAAACTCAATCCTTCTACCAGTAGAAGCTAACACACCGTATACCTTCTTAACAACCCTGTTGACCTGGATGGTAACTTTCAGTGATCTATATACATAGACACCAAGATCTCTCTGTTCATCCTCACTACCAAGAATCTTACCATTAGGCCAGTACTCTGTGTTCCGATTACTCCTTCCAAAGTGAATCACCTCACACTTTTCCACATTAAACTCCATTTGCCACCTTTCAGCCCAGCTCTGCAGCTTATCTATGTCCCTTTGTAACCTCCAATATCTTTCTGCACTGTCTACAACTCCACAAGTAGCACCACAACTGACAGAGCAGGCTGAGTCTTGAAGGATGTCTCTGCCAAATTGAGTTAGCAGGAGATGGTGAAAGAACCAACAAGAGAAAAAAAAACCTTGCCTGTTATTTTTAACAAGCTATCTGCTGCAGATGCATCTGTCCATGACCATGTCGGTAGGAGTGTTCAATCCTTGCCAAGTCAAAATCCCATCCCCACTGATGATATCCATCATTGTTGTGGCAATGGGGTGGCTTCAGCATTCATATGAGCAGCTCAAAACTAACCATCCATAAAGCATTGTGACCATCAGCAGTAGTAGAATTATATCTAACCACAGTCTAACCTAATAGCATGGCATATCCCTCAATCTACCATTGTCATCAGGCCAGGCGATCACCCCATTTCAGAGATGTGTAGGAGTTCATGGCAAGATCAGCATTAGGCATATCTAAAAAAGGATTCAGTTCCTTGGCAACATGCCACCAGAAATGCCACACCCGCCTACCAACCAATTAATGACTTCTTGCTGGAATTGAGTGGGAAACTCACTGAAAGCATAATGATAGGGCCAGGAGTCAAATCTCCATGGCCTTGTGCTATTGGTGAGGGTTGGCTCTATCCCTGACCCACATGATTTGAAATTGTAACATTTGTTTCTAATACATGTAACATAAGCTTATTGATTGTGAGCTTAGTAACAATATTCCATGATATTTGTTCTCACTGGGTAAATGTGAATAGTCTTTTTTCTTAAAGAACCAGCAGCTTTGAAATTTCCCATCTAATTCCTGAGTTGGATCAGGAAAATTGATTTTTTTTAAACTTCTTTGCACTAACCGATGAATAGCCAAGTTGTTTCTCAATAATATGCAGTAAATGGTGTCAAGCTGCTGAGTTTGCTTTGCACTGCACAAGATATTAAATTTTACTTTTTAACTCTGATCTCCTCTCCTTTGATCATAGGCTAATATTAATCCAGCATACCAGGCTCGTGAGGTGGAGTTTGTGCTGAGGAAGGTAAGCTGGGTTGGTGGTGTGCTCAGTACAGGAATCCCTCACTGAGAAATGAACTACAAGTGTCACTTTTATGATCTTTCAGTGGATGAAATCATCTCACAACCATCTCAGGGCTAGGAGGGCAGTGCTAAAGCAACAGTGCAACTTAGCCATACTAGTGGAATCATACCTTACAATGTCCCAGGCAGCACCATTACCATCCTGAATATTTCGTGTCCCATCAACAGGACAGACCCAGCAGAGGTAATGGCACAGTGGTATATGAAATAACTCCTGATACCAAGTGACCCTTTACTTACATGTGGAGAGCCCTTAACACTGATCCAGCTCACTCAGAGCCAGCTACCAGTGTGAACAGGATGTTTGACACTCCTTTTTTTCATATTAACCAGTACAAATTACAAACAAACAGTTAAATCTAACTGTATATACAAGAAACAGCAATTTACAAGGGAATGGGGCAGGAAAGCCAGACCCCAAACCCCACCGTACAATCAGTTCACAGGGAAATGAGGATGAACCTCGAATCCCACCTTACATCAATCAAGAATGAAACAGTAAACGCAATCACATACAGACAGTCTGATAAATCGAACAGTAAAACAGTGTATGTATCACCGACATTCCTGGCAACCCAGCCAACACCTGTCCCTCCCACCTTCCAGCCACTCAAAGATAGCCTGCCACTTCGAGCTCTCAGTCTGCCCCATGCCCCTTCTGGTCCTCAGTCCACCCTGACACACCTTCTAGCCACCTCTACGACAGCCTGTCCTGTTTCCCTACAGCCCCGCCCCCGCCCCCAGGACGACAGCGATCAGGACAGTCTACCCACCTTTGGGCTTTCCTAACCACCCTCTCACGCCTTCTGGCCATCTCCAGGACAGCCGCCCCGGTACCTGCCCAGGGTGACAGTGCTGCGGATGGCCTTCCTTCCTTCCAGCTCTCAGTCTGCCCCTATGTACCATCTGGCTTTTACCCATCCCAATGCACCATCCGACCTGTGGATTGCCCTGACACACCTTTGGGCCACTTCTAGGATAGCCCATCCCCCTCCCTGGGACAACTGTACATAGAGCAGCCCACAAACCTTCTGGATCTCGGCCTGCCCCTACATAACTTCTGGCTCTCGGCTACTCTAACACACTTTCCAACCACCTCAAGGACAGACTGTCCTGATAACCCCTTTTCGGGACAACAGCCCTCAGAACAGCCTACCTACCTTCCGGCTGCCAGGGTGACTGGCATCAGGGTGGGCTATCCACCTTCTGGCTTTCAGGGCAGTGTACCCACCTTCTGGTTCACAGGATGGCCTACCCACCCTTCAGCTCTCAGAGTGACAGCTTTTTGGGATGACCTGTGAGCCTCCTAGCTCACACTGAGGCCTGCCAGATGGAGTGACACACAAGACAGTGCAGGTGATAAACCAACAAACAACAAGACAGAGTCAATTACCAACACACAGAGTCCTTTCTGGTACACAGAGTCCATTACCATAAACAATTATCTTCAAAATGCAAAGTCCATTTCCAGGAACAGAATCCATTCCAGTATGCAGAATACATTGTCAGAGATAGAGTCCACAACCAAAGGCAGAGTCCACTCCTGAAGACAGCAAATACACACCCCACCACACACACACACACAGGTGTTCAGTCTCCATAGAGGCCTGGTTTATCCACAGAGAACCAAGCCCACTCACAGGAACACAGTACATAGTAAAGGTGCAATTAACTCACAGGGGTTTGGTCCACTCCTGAAGGTAGAGTCCACTTCCAAAGGCAAAGTCCACTCCAGAACTGCAGGACTCAGCAAATGTTCACCTCCCAGCGCACATACAGGTGTTCAGCCTTTACAGAGGTCTAGTCCACTGTCAAAGGGCCAGGTCTACCCACAGGATCAGCTCATCTGGAAAGATGTATTTTCTCACAAGGACTCAGTCCAAACACCAAAAAAGTGAAAAAAAATGGAAAAAAAAAAGAAAACCAGAATGCAAGGGCTCAGCCCTGCCACAAAATCAACAAAGTCCTTTTCACAAAGTAAAAGAAAAAAGAATAACACATAGGCTGTAACCAGCCAGTGAACTAACAATCTCCTAATGAGAACTGAATTATACCGGTAACACATTGACTGTGTAGATCAGGCAGTTTAGGAATCAGTCCTAAATAAAAAGGAATACCAGTTAACAAACTGGCTATATGATTCAGCCAGTTTAGAAATCAGGTTCCCCAAAAATAAACAGAAACCAACAGCAGCAATACACACTGACTGTGGCCCAGAGTCAGCTCAGAGTCAGTCCCCTCCCTGACACAAATGGAAGATCCAGCTGCCTCAGAGCCAGTTCTCAGAGTGAACAGGAAGTCTGATATTCTGTTCTTTATTTTATTAAACAGTACAAAATACAGTTGTCAATAAACAGAAAACAGCAGTTCACAAAAAAAAACTTTATACAGCGGAAGGGACAGAAAAGCCAAACCCCATACCCCACCGTTCAACAAGTTTTTAGGGAAATGAAGTCAAACCTCAAATCCCACTTTCAGTCAAAGGTAACAGTAACAAACACAGACAAGGCAGTGCAATCAGACGAGAAACAGGGCATAGAACACAGACCCAAAATAGCTATAAACAAGACACCTGACACCCATCCACACCACATAGATCAGACCACCCTTGGCTAGCCTTCTTGTAGGACAGTTGTCTGCCTTCTGGTCTCCGGCCGTCCTATGTACTAAGTGACCCTCTCCAGGCCCACTTTCCTCCAGACTGGTCATTGACCGTCCAGCTCCCAGTCGCCCTGTGTACTGACCGGATTACCCCGGGCTGCTTTCCTACGAGCTGGCTGTTGGCCTTCCGGTCTCCGGCTGCATTGCATACTGACTGACCCTCTCCAGCCCGCTTTCCTCCAACATGGTCATTGGCCACCGGCTCCGGGTCATCCCGTGTACTAACCAATCACCCCCACCCTCCTTTCGTACAGTCAGGCTGTTGGCCTTCCAGCACCCAGCTGCCCCGCATACTGACTGACCCTTTCTCCTGGCCAGCTTTCCTATGGATCGGCCATTGACTGTCCGGCTCCCAGCCTACCTGCACACTGACTGATCCTCTCACGGTCGGGCTTCCTATGGGCTGCCATCAGCCGCCTCGCTCAGCTTCCCCATGAACTGACCAGCTTGCCCTATGCTGGCTTTCCTGCGAGGACGTCAGCAGTTGCCTGGCCCCACCTGCTCTCGGTCCACCTTGATACACCCTCTGGCCACCTTTAGGACAGCCTGTCCTGTTTCCCCACCCTCCCCACCCCGAGGACGACAGCAATCAGGACAGCCTACCCACCTTCCGCTTCCCTAACTGCCCTCGCACGCCTTCTGGCTATCTTTAGGACAGTCTTCCCCGGTACCTGTCTGGGGTGACAGTGCTGAGGACAGTCTACCTGCCTTCTAGCTCTCGGTTTGCCCCTACGTACCATCTGACACTACTGTTCTTTTTTTTCCAGCCATCTTGGAGTCAGTTTCTGAAGTGTGGAGACTCTAAATGTCCAGTTTATTTATTTTTATTTCTATTTTTATTTTATCAAACAGTGCAGTTTACAAACAAACAATAAACAAGAACAGCTGTAAACAGAGAAACAGCAATTTACAGGGAAGTGAGGTGGCAAAGCTAGGCCCCAAACCCCACCGTTCAATCAGTTTTCAGGGAAAATGAGGACAAACCTCAAATCCCACTTTCAGTCATCAAAAGTAACAGTAACAAATACATACAAGACAGTCCAACTGGAAATGAAACAGTGCATAGAATGTAGAGCCCCCTATCCCCCCCTCCCCCCACCCAACCAGCAACCCAGCAAGCCACTCCTCCCTCCCACCTTCTGGCCATTCTAAGGCAACCTGTCCCATTCCTCTTCCAGCTCTTGGCCTGCCCCATGCCCCTTCCGGCTCTCAGTCCGTCCTGACACAACTTCCAACCACCTCTAGGACAGCCCGTCCTATTTCCCCAACCCCCCCGAGCACAACAGCAATCAGGACAGGCTACCTACTTTCCGGCTTCCCTAACCACCTTCTCAAGCCTTCCGACCACCTCTAGGACAGCCTACCCCGGTACCTGCCCGGGGTGACAGCCCACCCCCCGTACCTGCCCGGGGTGACAGCACTGAGGAACATATACCTGCCTTCTAGCTCTCGGTCTGCCCCTACGTACCATCTGACACTCCTGAACTTTTTTTAAGTTGTATTAAACAAATTACAAAACAGTTTACAAAAAAAACAGTTAACATTTACAGCTGTATACAACAGCGATTTTACAAGGGAGAGGAGCAGTAAAGCCAGGCCACAAACCCTACCGTTCAACCAGTTTACAGAGATGAGGACAAACCTCAAATCCCAGTTTCATATATAAAAGACAGTGACAATGACATTTGTACGTAAAAGGACAATCCAGTTACATAACAAAAAAAAGTGCATACAATACAGACCCAGCAAGCCCCCGTCCCTCCCACCTTCCGACCACTCTAAGGCAGCCCGCCCCTACCCACCTTCCGGCTCTCGGTCCACCCCATGCCCCTTCTGGCTCTCAGTCCGTCCTGACACAACTTCCAACCACCTCTAGGACAGCCCGTCCTATTTCCCCAACCCCCCCTGAGCACAACAGCAATCAGGACAGGCTACCTACTTTCCGGCTTCCCTAACCACCCTCTCACGCCTTCCGGCCACCTCTAGGACAGCCTACCCCGGTACCTGCCCGGGGTGACAGCCCACCCCCCGTACCTGCCGGGGTGACAGCACTGAGGAACATATACCTGCCTTCTAGCTCTCGGTCTGCCCCTACGTACCATCTGACACTCCTGAACTTATCTGTTAGCCAAGGCTCCCTGATTGGACCAAATTTACAGTCCTGATCAGAGAACTTATTCGATGAGGTCCACCTTGCTGACCTCATTACAATCACCAAATCCCTCCCCACTCTGAGTCTGAGGATATAGATCAGTTTTTTTTTGTAGCTCCCCCTGGGGCATTTTAGCACTGAGTCAGGTTTCTCCAACTCTGCCTCTGATACAGACAACATGTTATGCACAGTAGCTTGTCTCTTGCATCTTGGAGACTCTCGGAAGAAATTTATTCTCTTCTTCAGGCAGCAAAGGTGTTGAGGCAGTGACATTCTGCTGTGTCCATCTCAGATTCGGAGATATCTTCAGCGCTTGATGGAGAGGGAGAACATGTTCTGGAACAGTCAGAAAGGCTGTCAAGGAGCCGGGCAAAATTTGCTCCCACCCAGTTTGCAAGTTTGTGGTCTATGTGCTTGTTCAGGACCATCACACCTAATGGACTTGACCTTGCATCAACCATGTCATTTACCCATGCAGGGCCAATCCCGTGATCCCTACACCAAACCTCATCCCCAGAAATAAAGTTTCTTTCTCACTTTGCAGAGTCTTGTGTCCAGCATTGGTGTTTCTGATACTGTTTCAACGTTGCCTCCACAGCACCCCCTCACCCAGTCCAGGAAGATCAGATTTAACCTGATGTGGAATCTTCTCCTCATTAGCAACTCTGCTGGAGCTATCCCTGTGGTTGCATGAGGTGTGGTCTTATAATCAAACAAGAAACAGGACAGTTAGGTATCTAGTGAAGCTGTAGGCTGTCTCTTTAAGCCTGCCTTCAAAGTTTGGACTGCTCTTTCTGCCAGACCATTGGATGATGGATGGTATGGAGCTGTCCTTATGATAAATACCATTTGACTTTAGGAAATTCTGAAATTCCCTGTTGGTAAATGTTGGCCCATTTTCTGTGACCACCATTTCTGAGAGTTCATGTATTGCATGAATCATGTTCATGTATGCAATTTTTCTGTCATCATCCCCATGTTTGACGAATGAACTCTATGTACGTCCAGCCACATTGAGTGGGCACATACAGAGACTAAGAAATTGATCCCATGACAGGACCTGCATAGTTGACATGTAAGTGAGTCCAGGTTTTACCCAGCCATCATTCCCACGAATGTGAGGGATCGTCTGGCAGTAAATTTTGAGTTGGTTGGCACTTTGGGCTCTTCCCCATCAATGCAGCTATGTCTGCATCCAATCCTGGCCACCAGACATAATTTCACACCAACGTCTTCATTTTGGAAACCCCTGGATGACCCTGGTGGTGTACAGCCAATATCTGGTGGTGACCTTTATCTGGGGCAATCAGTGTAGCTCCCCATAATGATATGCCAACTTCCAGTGTGATCTGGTATTGCCAGCTCCAAAAAGATTTCAGTTCTGATTGTGTTGGCCTTTTGGTTCCCCCTATCATCTGCAACTGTTTCACTTTTGCCAGGAATGGATCTTTCTGTGTGTAAAGTCAGATATTGTCAGTTTTGATTTTAAGTGTGTCTGAAATTTTAAAAGCCTCACAGGCCCTTCAGGTGGCAGTACTGCTGGTGGTATAAATGCTATTGGGGCAGCTCAATACACCTGCGTTTGCCACTTGGCCTCCTGGATGATGTTCCAACTCATAATTATACACATTTAGTGTTCGAGCTCAATGCTGAGTTCAGCGTGAAGCTACAGGTGACACTGCCTTGTCTTCTTTAAGCACACCTTGCAGAAGTTTGTGATCCATAATGATTCCAAATTTACGTCCGTAAAAGTATTATTGAAACTTCATGACTCCAAACATGACTGCCAATCCTTCTTTCTTTATCTGGGCATATTACACTCTGCATTAGCCAAAGTCCTGGATGGCATACACTATTGGGCATTCCTTTCCATTGAGCCATATGAGTTAAAACTACCCTGATGCCGTACGAGGAGTCATTGCATGTCAATATCAGATCTCGCATGGGATCACAGTGTGCCAACACCTTAGAGGATGATAGCTGTTTCTTCACTTTCCTGAAAGCTATGACTAGGCAAAGCATCCATTGTCAAGGCTGACCATTTCTTAAGAGTTGATATGAAGGTGCCAGGATGGAGCCAGCTTATGTATGAACTTTCCATAATAATTCACCAGCCCAAGGAAAGACCTAAGCTCCCATACAGATGTGGGAGCTGGGGCACCTTTGACCACCCTCACTTTATCTTCCAATGGGTCTTGTCGAATATGTAGCCCAACCCTCTGAAGGCATGTGCCCACCTGGAAGAAACATTTATAAACCATGTCAAAATTCTCTAAGTGCTCCTTATTGGTCTTCCCTTTTTCTAGCATGTCACCTAGATAATTGGTGATATGGGGTAGACGTTGTAAAATGTTCTCCATCATCTGCGGAAAAATTGCATAAGCTGATTAAACCCCAAATGGCAGCCTCGTGTATTGATACAAACCCTTATGAGAATTAATTATAGCATACTCTGGGAATCGTCATCTAACTGCAATTGTAAGTACGCATGGTTCATGTCAGGCTTCATGAAGGACAGCCCTCCTGTAGCTTTACATATAAGTCCTCTATGTAAGAGATTGTGTATTTTTCCAGCTGCAAATAGTGGCTTACCATTTGTTGAAAATCTCTACAAAGATGAACCTACCAGTCAGTCTTCATGATTGGTACGGCCTGTCCTGTCCATTTCACAAACTGGACTGGTTTTTCTGATTCCTTCAATTTCTCGCTTTCTGATTTCTGCCTGTATTTTTGCCCGTAAGGCAAATGGCTCTGGGCTTCTTGCAAAATGGCCTTGGCTGCTTTGATAGTCACTAGACCTTCCTGAAAAACATCCAGGTATTTAAGTAGGACTTCACTCAGGCAGCCACTTTCTAATCAAAAAATGTTAAGCCAATCTTGGTGAATCTTTCTCACCAATTTTGCCCATCAAGCTTGGGCCTGAGCCTTTTACTGCAATCAGTGGGAACGGAACCAGTTGCTCCTCATAAGAGACTGGAATCAAAATTGTATCATGATAGTAATCAGTTTCCACTGGTTGGAGACATATCCAGCAAAAAGAAGCTTGTTCTGATTGTTGGAGACAATCATCTCAGTCTCAGGATATTATTATAGGAGTCCTCAGGGTAGTTTCTTTCGTCCAAACATCTGTGGCCTCATCAGTGATCTTCATTCCAATATAATGTAGATTTGGTGATGTTCACTGATGATTACATAGTACCATTTTTAGTTCCTCAAATACTGATTTAGTGCATATCTGTATACGGCAGACAACATCCAGACTTGGACTGATAAGTGGCAAATAATATTTGCACCACAGAAATGCTAGGCAATAATCATGTCTAGCAAGAGAGAATTTAACAAAAAACCCAAAGAACTGTGGATGCTGGAAATCAGAAACAAACACAGAAATTGCTGGAAAAGCACAGCAGGTCTGGCAGCATCTGTGGAGAGAAGCTTCCTTTGACATTCAAGGCATAATCCCCACTATCATCATTTCTCATTGTCTTTTCATTCACTATGAGAAACCTGAATGGACCACCATGTAAATGGTTAGAATAGCACAGAGATTGGGAATTTTGATTCCATAAAAGCCTCAGCAAGAGAAATATCTTATCTGAAAGGACCTAGTAACAAGGCGCATGAGCTATGTACCAGGTAGAAGCCTCTTATTCAACAGGATACCATCTGGATGTTGCTTATCCACCACTTACTTTTCTGTTACAAAGTATTTACGGCACAGAGAAATAGCTTTTCCATTTGTGGGACAGCATGGTGGCACAGTGTTTAGCACACCGATCTCACAATGCCAGGAACCTGGGTTCAATTTCACCTTCGGGCAACTGTCTGGAGTTTGCACATTCTCCCTGTGTCTGCATTGGTTTCCTTTGGGTGCACTGGTTTCCTTCCACAGTTCAAAGATGTGCAGGTTAGGTGGATTGACCGTGCTAAATTGCCCATGGTGTCCAGGGATGTGCAGGCTAAATGAATTAGCCATGGGAAATGGAGGGTTAAAGGGATAGGACGAGGGAGTGGGCCTGGGTGGATGCTCTTCGGAGAATCGGTGTGGACTGGATGAGCTGAATGACCTGCTTCCACATTGTAGTGATTCAATGAATTAGGACTCATCTCTCCAAATACAAGTGCACACTTTTCCCCTTTGCATATTCTCGTGACATGCCCATTCAGATCAACCGGAGCAATCCAAGGGGGACTTGTTCTGGTCGTTGTGGCCCAGATGGGGAAGTGGAGATAATGGCTGTGGTGGAGGTGGTGACTGTGGAGAATGGTGTGGTGGTGCCAATGACTATGGTGAAGGCTGTTGTGGTGACAAAGACTGCGTGGAGTTGTAATGTGGGTGAAGAATGTGAATTTAATGAGCATTGTGGTAGTGGCAATGAATGTAGTCTCTGTTTCATGTCTCCGTTTCTTTCTACAGGTTGGCTGTAAGGCTCTGGTCTGTCCCACAAAGTTTAAGACCCAAATTTACTATGACATCATTAAGCAATGTTGTCCAGAATTGGAAAAAGCCACTCCTGGGGACCTGAGGAGCAAAAGGTACATACTGCTGTCAGTACAGACACATCAACTTGGCTCAGAGTAAGAAGCAGAGAGGAATTAATGTTATTAGCAAATGTCTGGCACAACTCCTTGGGAGGAGCAAACAGAGAAAGGGACAAGTGTTCTGGAAGACAGAGGGTACAGTTGGTAGATGGTAGGTGTGGTGGATAAGTAAACAGATGGAGAGAATAAAGGAGCTTGGGGTTTAGAGATATGGGGCAGAAGAGGGGTGGATGTGATGGAAGGGATATGGAAATCAGGCAGGAAAGGGGGGGGGGGGTGTTTTGACATTTGAAAGGGAGATTGGGCAGGAGAGATGGTCAGCAAGGACTGAACTAACAGATTCTGTACTGTTCCAAGGATGGATTTCTGGACTGTCTGACTTTTGAGAACAGGAGGAACTTATGACACAGGAGGCTTTTGTTTTCTGTGTTCCAACTGCTCTTGGCCTCACAAGAATGGACGTGAACAAATCCTGAACTGTCTTACCTCTTCTGACCCCCTACTTCACTTCCCCGTCTTCACTGCAGCTTCCCCATTCAGACAGATGATCTCATCAGAATCTACTCTGTATATTTAGAGAAGAGTCCTGTGGCTTCCAGACATATGGGAACTTTGGTTCCCCATCTATCATGTCATAAAGTCATTTATAGCACAGAAGAAGGTGATTCAGCCAGTCGAGCCCATGCCAGCTCCTCAGAGAACAATGTAGTCGTTCGCACAGCCTCCTCTCAGTCCTTATTGTCCTGTAAGTATATTTCCTTGAAGTGCTGGCATACATCATTTGTGTTTCAGCATATTCTCTTATCGCCCTTGTCATGTGAGGAGTGCTGGTTTCTGTTTCCTTTACCTTTTGCCCTTGTTGGAATGTACGTGAAGTTTCTCCTCTTTAAAGATGACTCATTATTCTGATACAGTATACCCTGTCAGTCTGTGGTTCTGTTTTAATGTGGGTAAATACATTCCCATCACATTGAAATTATCCCTCCTCCAATTCAGAACATTTATATTTGATTGCATAATATGAATCTCCATTATTAATTTAAATCTTAAGATACAGTGGTCACTCTTACCCAAATTCTCTCACATAGACACTTAGCACTTCTCATTTACCAGTATCAGATCCAGTTACATCTTTTTCCTTTTTCGGCCAAGAATATACTAATCAAGGAGGTTCTTCCGAATACAGTTTAGAAATTCATCCCTCTTTTTACTGTTTACTCTAACATTATTCTAATCAATATTTGAATAATTTAAATATTCTGTCTGTTGTGATGCAAAACAGCTTGTGCTTGAGCTAATTTGTTGCCACCATCCCCTTTCCTTGACTAGATGTAAGGGCCTATATGGTTTACACTAGCAGCAGAAAATCACTAGTAAGTCTTAACAAGAAGAGGTTCATGTCAAAATGACAAGTAATTTATTACATGATGGCATTAGTAAGATAGATATTGTTACTGCAGCAATGAGGAAACCTAGGATATGGTTTTCACTATACAAGATCCTAAGCTGTTCTGCCTTTCCACACCCAAGTTTGGATTTTTATTTCAGATTTTCAATATCTGCAGTATTTTGAATTTTATTTGGTAGTCCTGCCTTTCTGAGACTTCCACACATGCAATGGTTAATTTTATTAGGATGGTATTTTGTTGCTGAATGTACAGTACTCGTCACTGCAGTTGATTGTGCCTGATCTCCCTCACTCTTAGTGAGGGTTAAGGACAGGAAAACAGCAGGGTTGAGGTGCACTAGGTTTGGTGTGAAGGAGGATCAATAAAGGGGCAAGCCTTGGAGCGGCAGAGGCTGCGAATTGGAGTGTCAGCAGCAGGTGTGTGGGTAAAAGTTTGGGAGAGGCTGTACATTGGAAGATTGTGAGAGGAAAGGTCTATAATGACCAGGTGACCAGAAAGCAAGATTTTTGGGGCAGGAGGTTCAGTGAGTACAGTCGGCAATGAACAGGAGGTGAGTGGCATGTTAGCATTTCTTTTACATATGTTTTAAAATTTATTTTGTTTACAAAGGCTTTAAATTTGCCAAGATAGGAATTTAGAAATATAAAAAGTATTTTTACTTACAATGATCAATGTCTTTTCTTATCTGAAAAGGAAGCTTCTACAGAATCTAACCATAACTTTTACACTTGTTTTAATGGGAAATGTGATTCACTTAAAGTCACTTAATTTAAAATGACAACCATAACTTTAAGTGAGGATTTATACTTCAGACACCCAGTGTCCTAAGGAAGGGCTTATGCCCAAAATGACGATTCTCCTGTTCCTTGGATGCTGTCTGACCTGCTGCGCTTTTCCAGCAACACATTTTCAGTTCAGACACCCAGTGTCAGACTCAAACACTCCCAGGGCAGTTATAGTGTGGGATAGAAACAGAGTAAAACTCTCTCTACATTGGTCCATCAGATACTCCTGGGACAGTTTTAAATTAAAGGTCCCTCTACACCATGCCACGGCACGGTGGCACAGTGGTTAGCACTGCTGCCTCACAGCGCCTGATACCCAGGTTCAATTCCCGCCTCAGGCGACTGACTGTGTGGAGTTTGCACATTCTCCCTGTGTCTGTGCGGGTTTCCTCCGGGTGCTCCGGTTTCCTCCCACACTCCAAAGATGTGCAGGTCAGGTGAATTGGCCATGCTAAATTGCCCGTAGTGTTAGGTAAGGAATAAATGTAGGGGTATGGGTGGGTTACGCTTCGGCGGGTCGGTGTGGACTTGTTGGGCCGAAGGGCCTGTTTACATGCTGTAATGTAATGTAATGTAATCTAATCTAATCATCAAACATTTCCAGGATAGGGCACAGATTAGGTAGAGTAAAGCTCCATATAAGTTCTGCATCAAACTCAGAATAATTCCTCACCATACCAACTAATGTGGTGTGGAATTTGGGACAAGTCAATGCTGTTAGTCCATGTTCACTGAGATTAGATAATCTGTATGAACTCTGGTGATAGATTACAGTTAGCAGAGATTTTCATCATCTTTATATAAGGAATTTGAAAGGGCAGTGTCTAACTGCACAATCTCAGAATCTGCACTTTAGATACTGCTATGAAAACTCGTAATCAATGTCAGAGATCTCAGACACTGTGCAAATGAGGCACCACTGATTTGTTCCTGAATTCCGTTTGTTTAGACTTCCAGATCTGAGGACAATCATCATGATTGGTAGTAAGCCTCCTGGAACGTACAGCTTTGATGAGGTCTTTAATGCAGCTTCAAGCAGCCATCAAGAGCTACTACTGAGACTCCAAAAGAAAATCAGTTTTGATGACCCAATAAACATCCAATTCACCTCGGTAAACCAACTGTACTTTCATCCCTTAAATCAACTTTAGAAAGTTATCACAGTGTTCTGAAATTGTTTGTAGTCAGAATGATGTGAGGTTAAGAACAGGAGACAAATGCAGTGTAAATGGTAATGTTTTGAATGAAGTAAAGAAACAAAGGGAACTTGGTAGTATGTGTTTTTACCTGGTATTGATGAGGCCATGAAAAAGCAATTCACATCTTTGAAGCATAGAATATAAAAACAAGAAAGTAATTTTAACTTGTGGTAAATCTAAGTTAGGTTGTAATTTGTTAAAACTTATTTTCCTGATATGTGCATTTCCATAATATGGGCATACGGACAATACAAATGATTAAGTCAGTCTTTTCTGGAGTTGGTTAGTTCAGTTGGCTGGACAGCTGTTACAATGCTGAGTATTGCCCACGGTGTGTGTTCAATTCCTGTACTAGCCGAGGTTATCATGAAGGATTCTCCTGCACAACCTCTCTCCTCATTTGAGCTGTAGTGACCCTCAGGTTAAGCCTCTGACAAGAGAGTTGCTGGTCTAGTAGGACTTACGGCTCCTTTTATCTTTACCTGACAAGGTGATGCACTGTATTCTGTAACTCATCAAATTTGATGTTTGTACTAATTTTGAATGGATTGCTTGACCACTTCAGAGGTCAGTGAATGGTCAACAACTTGAGTTACAGTTATAGAGAAAAGGTTTCCTTCCCTAATTGGAAATTTTTTTTTACAAACATATAATTATTTTGTGGACACTTTTACTGACTAAATTAAAACTGAAAGAAATTAAGTTGGAATTCCCAAGTGGCAATGCTAGGATTTAACCTCTTCTTTGCAGAGTTCTAGGCCTCTCGATTTCTGGCCCAGTAACATAAATACTACACTACATATTTCCTGTACTTTCTCAGCCCCCAAGCCTTCTTTGACAGCACCTTTCAAATTTGTGACCTCTACTACAAGGGCAGCAGACAGATGGAAACATCGCCACCTACACGTTTCTTTCCAAGCTGCATACCATCCTGCTTTGGAACTATATTGTCTTTTTTTCAGTGTCACTGGGTCAAACTCCTGCAAGTTTCACCCTAGTAGCACCATGGTTGTACCCTCGTCAGATGGGTTGCAGTAATAAAAGGATAATTAGGCATGGGCAACAAATGCTGGCTTAGCCAGCCATGCTCACATCACATCACTAAATAAAAAGAATATGCAGTGAATTGTCAGTTGGAAATTTAGGGTAGAATGAGGGGATCATGCGCCCAGTGGTGAAGTCAGTTTCTCAACATATCTGGGTCACGGGACTGCTAGAGATTAACGGAAAGTCCTAGGTTGATCTACTGGGATAAAAGTTACAAAGATGTTATGATCTCTGGAGAAACTAAGAATTTATAGAGAAAACTTTGAACCTTGAGTTAACATTTGAAAGAATAACACATGAGTATTGATGTTTTGGGAGGCAACTTATACTTTAAACTACAGAAATAAGCAGTTCTTATCTACTTATCACACATCACAGTCTCAATGGAATTATTGTTCGTATCATAGGCAGTTCAATAGTTTCCAATAGTCTGCTTCATTTTTATATTCCCAGCTGGGCAAATTTTTATCCAAGAATTATCACTCAGTGAACATCACACTTTCAACTTCATCCTCTAGTTTCAAGCTCGACAAATCTTCCAGCTTCCATTAATTCCTCTCAAATCCAGTCTTCAATCTAAGCACGTGTTCATCCTTGTTGAGAGTGGTGAACAATAGAGTCAACATTTTTCAGTCCTTAAGCTGAATGCCTGGTTGACTCCATCTCTTGCTTTCTACTCAGTTGGATAAGGAACACAGAAGACAAAAATGTCACTGTTGTGTGTGTTAATTCCAGATATAAAAGCAAGCCTATAACCAGACCCCAAAACTTCCTCTGCCTCCTTCCATATGCAATAGGAACACATAATATTTATTTCAGAGAAGACTGGAAGTGTATTCATTTCAGACTTTAATATCTTCAGGCATAAAGGTCACATTATGAATTCTTGGCTGAGAGTCCAGAAAGGGAAAGCATTGCTTAATTTATATCATTCCATGATCTGTTTCTTAACTGATGAGTGTTTATTTACGCAAGATAAAGAGGTGTTAAGTGCTTACACTTAGAGCAACGCAAAGGCCTGGTTGATTGGCTCTTTTATAGGACTCCAGTAAAAGCAGATTTTAAAGAAGGGAATGAATTAATGATTTTTTTTTTAAAAACTGTTTTATATTCCCAAAATGGTTACTATATGATCCATTAATTCTGTACAGAGTCTGTTCTGGGTGAATGGGCATTGAAGTGCTGTAGGTTGGTATGGATGATCTGAGGAGATCCAAGGCATAGATTGGCAAGGCCCATATCTAAACTTTCCCTCAACCACAGTATTGTTCATGAGACTTCTGAATGGTTTTGAACCATGGCTTGTTGAAAAAACTGGAAACACTGGAAAACAATGCAATTTAACTAGAAGTTCAGCACTAAAGGGGTGTTCCAGAACATAGAGGACAAGAGGTCCATTAATGGTAGTAACAGCTCTGCATAAATAAATGTTCTGATATACGTTTTACCAAGCACATGTGTTTTCTGTAGGGCACAACCGGAAATCCCAAAGGAGTTACCCTTTCCCATCATAACATTGTCAACAATGCTCGTTTCATAGGATACAGGATGGGTTACGATTGGCGGGTGAGTTTATCGATCCTGATTGTATTAAATTTTCTTCATTGATGATACCAAATTTACAAAGTCTTTTATTTACCTCTCTGGCATCACACTTGTGAACTGATTTTAAACATAATCACATCA
Source organism: Chiloscyllium plagiosum (assembly GCF_004010195.1). Lineage (NCBI taxonomy): Eukaryota > Metazoa > Chordata > Chondrichthyes > Orectolobiformes > Hemiscylliidae > Chiloscyllium > Chiloscyllium plagiosum. Next base: position 23,159,875 of record NC_057733.1, read on the forward strand.
CACTTCCTGCTTCCAAATTTTATTTTTATGTTATGAAACCTCAAACTTGTTAAGTTCCTCAAGTAGGAGGTATACCAAGTTGTGGTTGGGGGTGGAAGTTGATAACATGTTGAGAAGTAGATTAAGGCAATCACCTGGGGCTGAGTTGGACCGGTTTAAGGAGCTAGTGTAGGATTATTTTTGATTGATTCTCTGGAAAGCAGACCAGTTATTTTCCAGCTGTACTAACCTTTAACTGAGCAATCTGCTTGGTCATTTCAGGGGTCAATTATGAGACAACACCTTTAGTATGGGACTGGGATCACTTATAAACCCAGGACTTCTTTTTATGGACAACTTGATATCTTCATGCTCAATTTTATGATCTCACCTTCTTAATTTGCAGATTGCTTTGAAATTCTCAAATTGCCATGGTGGGAGTTGAGCACAGCCTATCTAAATTATTAATCTCTGGATTATTAATGTCCTAATTCAACCGTTACAATTTACATTTTTCTTTCAAATTTGCCACAGGGTTAACTTGCTTATGCAACTCTTGTGAGACTTGAGTTTGTTATTGATTGGTCTGCTAAATTGTACCATTGACTGATATGTTGGATGTGATTGACCTGATAATCACATCCATAACTCTACAGTGATATCCTCTCAAGCCTCTTTTGGCACAGCTTTAGCATCTCAACCTCTGAGCTAAGTGTTCTACGTTCGAGCTGCTCTAGAAGTGTATAGTAACATTGCTGAACAGATTTGGTGTCCTTCTCTCCTGGCCTTAGCATCAAGTAATTCCTTATCTTGATGGTTTCAATCATATGTTGTTCTCCAGCAGTATTTTAGGCAAGGTGTTGACCCTTTCATATCAATGAATCTCACCCTTTAGATAAATTCTGTCACTACATATCTTCAGGACTAGAAATGTCATGTTGAATTTCATTCTGGTTTCACCCAATTTGATGTGTTCAATTTAATTTTGTTACTTCAGTTTTTTTAAAAGTCAGGGTTATCCACCCTTCTGAGGTTGCTGATGGACTCTGGTGTGATATTCTTTTCTCACATTCTGTTTGTGTTTCTGGCAGTGCACATACTTAATACAACAACAAAAACTTTTCCAAAAGGTAAAATAGATCAAGGGTAACTATAAAATTTAAAAATATTAGGATAACTAAGGCCAGGCAGACAATGGTTTTCCCTGCACAGGTGGAAGTTGTATATGGGGTCTCTGTAGAATTCCTTTGGAGCAGACACCAAAGAAATTGCTCAGGAAATTGAATTTTCCACTAGGCTATTCCTCTATGCTGAAACTCTCCAGAAGTCTCAATTTAAATCAGATACTTCAGAGGGCTCCAATGAAATTAAGTAAAATATATACTCAGGGAAAGTTAGACTGTTAAATATACATCTAACTATACTTTCCCCAGACCAGTTACATCCCCAAGCCCCTGAGCTGACGGCTAATTCCCCATCCCTTCCCACGTGTCTTGTCCCCTTGTCTTGCTCCACACCCTCCCACCTTCCCCTCCCCCACTACTGGAGCAGACCCGACCTGACCCATCCCCCATAACAGACCTGACCCATCTCCCCACTGCCCGCCTCTGGACTCAACCACTGCATCCCTCCGTCCCCAACGACTGACAGAACCAAAACCCCACCAGAACCAATTGCTCCCTCCCACTCTGACTGACTGTAAACACTGCATCACTAAATTGGCCTCCTTGCCAACTTACATTCTATCCACTTGTTGCCCTACCCCCTTCCTAAGTGGCATCCTACTCCTAATTCACCTAGTGTTCTATGCTGGCATCCAATCCTCTCTCCAGCAGCCACAGTATTTAGTTGGCACCTTATCCACCTAACATCCTTTTCATCTGATACCCTACCCATCTGGCTTCCTACTCCTCCACCAATCCAACTGGAACCCTGGCAGCTACCCAACTGACACCCTATCCCCTATCCATCTGGCACCAACTACCCTACCATCATTCTAATGCCACACTTCTCTTGTGTACTTGTCAAAGTAGCTGTCAGGACCTTTCCATTTAAGAATGTAGCGGACTGCTATGAAGAATTGGCATGGTTTGCCTTCCCCGCACAGTTCTGTACCATATGGGAATTGTCAGTCTGGAATTATGGCTCTGCATTTCTGGCGAGCCATGGTCAGAATCTCCATTCAAAAATGCAGAGCTTCCCTGTTTTGTAAAAAAGGGAAGGTCAGAGTGGCAATCTGTATGAGATTATCCTTGGAAAATCCGGCCGTATGCTCTACATGGGTCAATGGATCCCATGGTATTTCTACAGGGGTCTGCTATTGGTTTATGCCTGTGTGTTACAGAATAGACCATCACTTTCCACAATACCACCTTAAAGGTTTACAAGCACGATGTGCCTTCAAGTGGAAGGCCATGCACTGTGTGAGCTGCAAGATCAGTCACTTGGATAAAATATCATTTGTTTTCAGTTAACAAGGTACCTTTACCCCAAAGAGAGTCACAAGAGTACAGAGAAGATGAAAACTTTGGCAAAAAGCTAAGAAATTATCTTATTTTTCTCTCTGTCTCTTACTTTTAGAATGCTCGGATCAGTTCTCCAGTGCCACTCTTTCACTGCTTTGGTTGTGTAGGAGCTACTATGAACATGATCATTTATGGCTGCATGGTGGTATTTAGCTCTCCACATTTTGACGGACGGGCCTGTCTTGAGGCAGTCCAGCGAGAAAGGTATGACTGCAGTTTCTGTCCAGCTGAAAAGTAAAAGTACAGAAACAGCTTCTGTAACTGGGCACATAACATAAACATGGATCTCCCACTAAGCCATTACCTCACTTACACAGAGTGAAAGCAAGGTTGACATGGGAAAATGAAAACAAAATGCTTCACTCATCATGCTACTTGCTGATGGACCAGTATAAAAGGAGTTTTACTACTTTATATGGCCCTGTGATATATGTGGAGTGTTTGACAATCACAGTGTAGAGTTAAGCATTACTGTGCTGGTGATATCATACAGCCATCAAAAAACTTGAAAAGGTGCAGTTCAAACTTTCAGTTTACAGCTTAAAGAATGACAATATCTCTTCAAGGCTTTTACATTAATAACCAGACTAAAACACTATTGACTAAAGTTTGTTGGCAACTTAAACATGAAACAACAGAACAGAACACTTCCTTCTTATTTTCACTGCAATTATAGAACCTATTTCACAGGTATACTTTACACTGTCCTTTCCTTTGTCATTCAGACTTCCTGGACTCAATACAAGGCAATTCCTAACTCTTAAGAGTTTACTTCATTGTCTTCCCTTACTAACCCAAGAGCTATCTTTCATAGCTTTCCTTCATGATTCACCTTTTATAAAATTCACTCATGGAATGTGGGCATCGCTGGCTGGTCAGCTTTTATTGCTTCCCTAGTTGCCCTTGAAATGGTGTGGTGAGTTGACTTCTTGAACGGCTGCCGTCTGTGTGCCATTTGGGAGGGAGTTCCAGGATTTTGATTCAGCAACACTGAAAGAACAGCGATATATCTCCAAGTCGGCATGGTAAGTGACTTGGAGGGGATCTTGCAGGCGGACATGTTCCCATCTATTTGCTACCCTTGTCCTTCTAGATGGTAGTTTGGGTTTGAAAGTTGCTATCTAAGAAGCTTTAAGGAATATCTGCAGTGCATCTTGTGAATAGTACACAATGCTGCATGTGGGAGTAGATGTTTGTGGATGTGATTCCAATCAAGCACAAAATAAACAAATCTTCAAGCCTTTTTGAAAAGATCAAATTCTTGAGGATTTTAAATCTGAATATTACTTTCCACCACAATCCAATGCAGTGAAACTTAGGGAGTTTTAGCCTCAATCTGCCCCCTCTCTTTCAGATCCTGACAGACTCTCTCCCTGTGTCTGTGAGTTTTAGTGATATCCGAAAATCTTTCTCTCTCAAAGTCTATCTCTAAGTGAATAGAGATGTGAATCATGTGGTCCTTTTATCCAGGTAGAAATGCTGAATAGCCATTCTCCAAAGCCAATCAGCCTTTACTTTGGAAGTAAATGAATGGTTTAAAGCATAATTATTTATAACCTGACAATCTCAACATCTTCCTGGGACTTTGGAAACTAGGAGTCTAAGGACTGTAAATACTTAGACTTAGACTGTCTTTGAGTCCAAGTGCAAAAACCTTGTAGCCTTTTTATAGTAAAACATATTGGGCCTTGATATTTTTAATCTTTAACAGCCACATCAACTACACCTGTTGTTAGGCTGATTTTATAACAGGTCATATGATCCTCTTCATTTTATGCTATATTAAACAAAAGATACCATCTCCAAACAAAGCAATCATATTTCTAATATGGTATTTAATCCATGCTGTACCTATCCTGAGAATGATCTATGGGACAGCATAGAGGAAGGTTTACACTAGATCTAACTTGGGTGTATTTGCATTAGGAGTGTTTGATGGGAACAGTATAGAGTGTGCATTACTCTGTATCTATCCTCATTCTGTGCCTGCACTAAGCATGTTTGATTCTAATGCTGGTTCCTGAAGTGGTATGTGTTCCATTCCATAGCACTAATACGTGACAGCAAAGTAACCCAAATAGGTGGAAAACTTTAATTGCAGAGTATATAGGTTATGGGCAGTTCAATACAGAACAATTGGGAATGACACAAGCAAATAAAAAAAAGGTTGTGATAAATCAAAGATTTTGCCAGAAAAGTTGGGGGGGGTGGGGAGTGTTGGAGATGGAGATGTAGATGTAGTTATCAAGGACAGAAGAGTCAATAGTGTGTGTTTTTAAGGACAGGGTGATGATGGCAGAATGGAAAGGGACGGGAACAGTATCTGAAGGTTGTGAACCATTGTAATATCAGAGAACATAAGGACCAGGAGGGTAGGTGAAGTAGTCAGTAATTTAATGAGAATATGGTTCGGAGAACATAAGGTGGGTCTTATGGACTAGATGAGGTTGGAGACCACATGAAGGAGTTTAGAGATTAATTAGGGAAAGATACCAGTACAGGGCTAGGTCAGGGCTGGTTTGGTAGAACTTGGCTCAGTTAGCAGGAGGATGTGAGGGTTAATTATTTATCAATTGGGGGTTAACAATATCCAGATGGTCAGCATTCAGTACATGAGGAGGATGAAAATGTGGCTGTTGGATTGAGGTGTCTAATTTACGATGTGTGACCTGTGAATAAAAGTATATGTATGGATATTTTTTGAACTAATCTGTTCTGATATGTTATGACACAACTACACAATAGGTGGGACTTGAACCAGGACCACATATCCTAAATCCTAAACCATAAGTGTTGCACTTTTATGTGAGTATAAAGCTTATGTTGTATTTCACACTCATTGTGAGGAACAGTGGGGAGACAATAGAAACAGCAGAACACATGCCCTCCATTTAGAACAAGTCCATGAGCTCCTCGCAGTTTTTGGATGTTACGGAAGGAAGGGTTTAAGATGATTGTCTGTGGTGGTGAAAAGAACTCAAGAGTTAATGATGCTCTCCAGGATGATCCCAGAGCAGTGAATATTTTTTAAGCAGGGCAGAAAGTTTTACTGGATGTAGTTGAATGTGTGATTGAGCAGTTCAGTTCAGTTCAATCAATATGTGGATGGTGTAAGATACAATGAACTAGTCCTTGTGTGAGACCAAGAGAGTAGGGAGACAATGGCAGATAACAAAATGGGAGTTTAAAAGAAGGGGAAGAAGAGAAGGACAGTGAGCTGAGGAGAGAGAACATGAAGAATTGTGATGGAGGTTGGAGTCACCCTGGGTGTGGAAACATTTGGTATTGAGACAAAATTAAGAACAAAAGGAGTGAAATTATATTAGTGAGACCCATGGCATGGTACTTCAATTGGCAGTTCAAAATAAGGATCCTCAGCAACAGCTGCAGAACAGTGTGTTGGCCTAATTATAATTGATAAATGAGGAAGAGTTGGACATTTGGCCCCTCTTAACTGTCCTACATTCAATAACCTCATGGCTAAACTTTATCAGCACCACTTTCTAGTCCTGTCACTTTATTCTTTGATATCCTTAGGGCAAAGTGGATTTTTAAAAAAAATTCAGCTTTGAATATACTTTGTGACTGATTTTACAGTTTTCTTGAGTATAGAATTCTGAAGATTCACAGCACTCTGAAAGAAGAATTTCTCTTATCTTTCTGTCTGAAACAATTGATCTCCCTGCTTTGAGATTGATGAGTATGAGAGAGACGAAGGTGCTAAGGCTCACACTGCCACTGCATGGCTCTGAGTAGGTTGGGGTTCAAGTTGTAGACTACTGGGAACATTTCATTAAGTGGGCAGAGTGGAACTGTCATCACCCCTCAGCCGGATTTTTGTGATGCTATCGTTAAAATCATTTGCAAGTGTAAGACCTTCAAAGGTCTTGTCCACTGGCAAATAAACACTCTGAAGGGTGTGCAGGGTGAACTGGTGATTGACAGACATTGTTAAATGGGACAGCTTTTGGTGGGCGGAGACCTTTAGGAAGGAAGACGTGCAATTAACTCTTAGCTGGATGAGAAGGGCAGTTGGGGTTACTGCTCATCAGGGTGGCAGTGAATGAATGCTTCAATGGGCTCCTGTTGGGGCTGCGTACCTCTTTCTCAAACTTAACATTTCCCTGCTCAATTGAGTCACAGGTCTAATGTGTTTGGAGTGGATTTTGAAGGGGTGAGATCCTTAGTTTATACCTTCTATCAGTTGAATAGCCATATCTGCCAAATGTAGGGCTATCTATTAGGTAACAATCAGATGTCCAAGCTATCACTGAAAAATGCCTTGACAAGACCCAGAGACTGAGGAGAGGAGATTCCATTGGGTAAGAATAAGTGAGAATTACAGGGTAGGATGGATAATTTGAAGCTGAAAAAAGTAAAGAAACTGGGTTCAGTGAGACACTGAGCAGAATTAGATTGTAAAATTATAGAGACCAGAAAGGGAAAAGAAAGACAGATTGGTATTCGACAAGGCTCAGCTGAAGAGAAATAGAAACATAATAAAAATTGAATTATGCATGTTTTGACATTCTGTGTGATCTGCTGTGTTGTCTAGGTGTACGGTTATTTACGGGACACCAACAATGTACCTTGACATGCTGAACCAGAAGGTCTTCTCTACTATTGACTTGTCAACACTTGAAGCAGGTAAGACATTAGCCACTGCATTTGAAAAGGAAAATATTTGCCTTTGTCTTTTCAGGAACATAATGGCACATGTATGGGTAGTCATTGGATGGTCATTGAATCAGAGAGTCATAAAGACATACAGCGTGGAAACAGGGAGGAGTCAAGAGTGGAGTACTGGAAAAGCACAGCAGGTCAGGCAGCATCTGAAGAGCAGGAGAATCGACGTTTCGGGCATAAACCCTTCATCAGGAATGGAAACAGACCCTTCGGTCCAACTTGTCCTTGCCAACCTGGTTCCCAAACTTACCCTGTGTTTGACCCATATTCCTTGAAACCTTTCCTATTCATATACCTACTCAGATGTCTTTTAAATGTTGCAACTGTACCTGCATGTACCACTCATCCGGTAGCTCATTTCATATAAACACAACCCTCTGTATGAAAAGGTTGCCCCTCAGGTTCCTTTTAAATTTTTCCCCTCTCACCTTGAACCCATGTCCCCTAGTTTTAAATTCCCCTACCCTAGGGAAAAGATCTTTGCTATTCACCTTATCTATGTCCCTCATGATTTTATAACCTCTATAAGGTCACCCCTCAACCTCCTATGCTCCAGGGAAAAACATTCCTGTCTCTGTTTATAACTCAAACCCATTTGTGCTGGTAATATCCTTTTAAATCTTTTTGCACCCTTTTCAATTTAATAATATCCTTCCTATAGCAGGGTGACTAGAACATACATAGTAATCCAAAAGTGGCCTCACTGATGTCTTGTACAACCGCAACATGATGTCCCAACTCTTTTACTCAGTGCTCTGACTAATGAAGACAAACATGCCAAACACCATCTTCAACACCATTTTCAAGGAGCTATGTACCTGAACCCTAGGTATCTCTGTTTGACAACACTCCCCAGGTCCTACCATTAACTCATTGGGTAGTCTGCTTTAGGATTTTTGACTAAATCCTTTGAGTGGGATGAAGAACTGTGGAGTACAATTTTTTAATTCAGTTAAAACTGACAGGATAGTAGACTCTGCATGTTGGCTGCAAGGATTAAATGTGAAATGGGTTGTGCAATCTCAACCAGTTCCATTAAGCAGTAGATTACGGGGATTCAAGGTGGCAATTATCTAACAGGTCTACCTTGCTGAGCTCTGCACCACATCAGGAAAAGTGGTGCTTTTACCCTCCCCTGACTAGCTGTTTTGGTAAAAATTGATAGTTTTAAGTTCCTGGAATCTTTATATATTCTTTTTAAGCAATTAGGGAAGATGACTAAAGGTAAAGGACCGTGTAGGTTGCAACAAGCACGGCACTCCCCTGCAGCAATGACACACCCGTGGCTGCAGTGTCGACCTCCGTGGAAACCCCTTTGTACTTACCTGCTCAGCAGAGTCTGGCTTTGGAGTTTGTCAAACTCCGAGAAAAGATTGAGTCAGCGATGGAAGAGACGTGGGCCAGGCTGGAACTGATATTGGCAATGCTTCAAAAGCATGAGCAGGACATGCAGTGTCTTGGGCACCATGTGGAGGAGGTTGAGCAATGGACTGTGGCATCGGAGACCGCAGCTGAATCCTCGATGGGACAGATCCAGGCTCTGGAGAAGCAGGTGCAGCCCTTAGTGGAGCAGGTCAACAACCTCGAAAATCAAGGTCGGAGGAAGAATATCCATGTTAATGGGATGTCAGAGCAAGATGGAGGAGATCAGCCAGTCAGCTTTTTTGAGCAATGGCTGCCACAGTTCAGGCCCTGACTTACAAGGGATCAAAGATTATGTTTTTTCAAGACTTTTCTGTGGCTGTGATCTGTAAGAGGAAGAAGTAAAGAAGAGGCTGAGGGAATTGGATACTCTGTACTCTGTAAAGTACCCAGCAGTATTATGTTTCAGCCACGGAGGGTCCGTGCATGTCTTTGATTCGTCAGAACAGGCAAAGGACTTTTTGGACACTTTAAAATGGACTGGCCGATTCAAGCAATATGGACAATGATGGTTTTTCTTTTTCTTTTGTTTGCTTCATTTGTCTGGTTTTGTCCTTTTAATATGTTTCTTTTTCTCTTCCCTTCTCACTTTTTTGAGGTTTGGGAAGCGTTGTTGGGATTTTTTTTGGTTTGATTTTTACCAGTAATAATGGGGTCGATGTACAGGTGGGATAGGTGAAATGCTCACTTCTAATTTCTTTGTTTGAAAGATTTATGTATTCTTTACTTTTTGTTTGCCTGGGTTTGGGGTGTGGCTTCAGCTCGAAGGAGTCATGGAGGTGTTTGAGGGTAGTGTGAGTGCCTCCCATGGGCAAGGGGCAGAGGATCCTATTATCTATTTTTTGTATTGGTTTATGGTTGGTGTAGTTTTTAGAAGTTTTGCTTTGGTAGTTTCTGTAGTCATGTTTTTTAGACTGTATGAGTCTTTTATGGTTTCCATTCGGCGTGTCGTGAGTGGGGCTCTTCCTTTGGGGGGTTCACGGGCTGTTTCAGATGGCTATGGCTAGATGCTCTTTTAAATGGTGAACCTGGAATATTAAGAGGAATCACTCACCAATTAAGAGAAGGAAAGTACTTTTGAGTCTTAGAAAGGAGAGGGCTGATGTTGCTCTGTTGCAAGAAACTCACCTTGATGACAAGGAGCATCTAAAGTTGCAGTAGGGGGTTTTCAGCTGGGTGTAATTTTAATCTTTTAATTCTAAAAGCAGGGGAATGGCTAGACTAGTTCAGAAGAATCTTCCATTTTAACTGTTAGATCAAACTAAGAATGAATATGGGTGGTTTGTGACTTTCAAAGCTTTAATACATGGTGAGGAGTATGGTATTCTGAATGTTTACTGCCCACTGGCACACCCCCTTAAATTTTTTACAGATGCACTTTCCAGGTTGGTGGCCCTTAGGGTGCACCAATGATTATAGGGAGAGACTTCAGTCGTCTCATGGATCCACAGTGGACAGGATGCCCAGTAGTCTCCCAGGCACCTCCCCACAATCTAAACAAGTAGTGGACCTATGTGGGGAGTTGGGATTGGTGGATGTATGGACATACCTTCACCCAGGGGGTAGATACTTTTTCTCAAATCCGCACAACTGTTACACAAGGATTGTTCTGTTTCTTTCTCTATCATTTTTTTTTTGGATTCGGTGCTGTCCTGTAAAATTGGGAATATAGCCATTTCTGATCACACGGCTGTGTACTTGGACGTTAAGTCCAAGGGTAATGGGGTAGGTTTGTGGCATTGGCGCATGGACCCTTTTTTCCTGAAGGACAGTAAGTTTATCGAGTACTTTTCGTGGGAGTTTAAAATATTATTAGATTAGATTACTTACAGTGTGGAAACAGGCCCTTCGGCCCAACAAGTCCACACCGACCAGCCGAAGCGCACCCATCCAGACCCAATCCCCTACATTTACCCCTTCACCCAACACTACGGGCAATTTAGCATGGCCAATTCACCTCCCCTGCACATATTTGGACTGTGGGAGGAAATCCATGTAGACACGGGGAGAATATGCAAGCTCCACACAGTCAGTCGCCTGAGGTGGGAATTGAACCCAAAGTCTCTAGCGCTGCAAGGCAGCAGTGCTAACCACTGTGCCACCGTGCTGCCCATAAATTTGGGTATGGCTAGTAACCCGTCAGTGCTCTAGGATACTGCCAAGGCCTATGCAAGGAGTATAATTATTTCTTATTCAGCAAGTCAGAAATGACAGAGGAGAAAGCAGCAACGTATACTTGAGGCCTGGTTAAAGGCAGCGGACACTACGTACTTTGACAGGCCATCTGTGATTAAGTTATAGCAGATCACAATTCTTCAGGCTGCTCTGAGCTCCGCGTTTACTCAGACAGCAAAGAGAGAGATCTCTTTTGCGAAACATTGAGTATGGTGATAAGCCAGGTAAAGACCTGGATATCTGGCTAGGAAGAAGAGCCCCCCCACAATCTATTGCATCTCTTAGAGGGGGTACTGGCACTCTACTTGTGATTTCAAAATGATCAATGTGGCGTTTAGGAAATTTTACTCCAAGCTGTATCGGTCAGAGGGCTGTGAGGACAGGTTGGTGAAGGTGAATTCCTTCTTTAAGAACCTGGACCTTCCAGGTGTGACTCCGGAGCAGGCGTCCCTTTTGAATGCTCCCTTGACAGTGCAAGAGATACAAGAGGCAGCAAGGCAGCTCCAAAGTAGTAAGGCATCCGGCCCGGATGGCTTTCCGAGTGAGTTTTATAAGGAATTTATGAATATGTTGGCTGGGCCAATGCTGGACACTTACAATTATTCGTACAGTAAAGACTGCCTCCTGCCCTGTTTGAGAGAAGCTAATATTTCTCTCATTTTCAAGAGAGGGAAAGCCCTGGAGGACAGTGCTTCATATCGACCCGTCCTGCTGCTAAACTCAGATGTAAACGTTCTGTCTAAGACACTAGCGCTGAGGTTGGAGACGGTGTTGCCCTTTATTGTAAAGGAGGACCAGGCAGGTTTTATTAAGGGCCGTAGGTCGTCTAATAACATTAGAAGAGTACTGAAAATGGTCCAGGTGTGCCAGCAGAGATTGATTCTGGGCTTGGTGGTCTCCCTAAATGTGGAGAAGGTACTTGACTGAATGGAATTGGCATATCCTTTTTACGTTTTGAAGCGGTTTGGCCTTGGTGGGGTCTTTGCCAGATGGGAGGAAGTGCTTTATAGCATTCTATGGCAGCGGTCCTTACTAATGGCATAAGGTCTGATAATTTCAGTACTGGTAGAGGCAGCCAACAAGGCTGTCCCCTCTCACTGCTGTTGTCTACGTTGGTGATTGCTATCTGGAGATTCCTGAATATAATTGCCCCGGAGGTGGGATCAGTGCGCATAAGATCACCATTTTTGCAGTTGATGTTCTACTTTTCCTATCAAACCCAACAATGTCTGTGCCTAATTTAATACAATGTGTCAATTTATTCGGCTCTTTCTCAGGGTATAAGATTAATTTTATGAGGTCGGACGCCATGCCTGTGGGGGATCTTGGGCAAGTACCTAATCTTGAAGGTGAAATCCGATTCCCTTTTAGGTGGTCACAGAGAGGTTTTCTGTACTTTGGCATATTTATGACTCCCGCCTTTGACCAGTTTGCAAGGCTAATTTTGTGCGCTTGCTTAATAAGATAAGGCTGGACCTTCAGCGTTGGGAGGCTCTTCCAATATCTTGGTTGGGTCGAATAGCTCTTGTTAAAATAAATGTTCTTCTCCACTTGTTATGTCCCATGTGAATGCTCCCCCTGATGTTGCCTAGGCAAGCATTGCGGAAACTTAACAGTTGGCTCGGTTCTTTTATTTGACGTTGCAGGTGGCCTCTCATTAAGCTTGCCAAATTGCAGCTTCCCCAGGAAATGGTTAGGGGGAGGGGGGGGAGGGGGGGAGGTTTGGGGTGGTGGTGGTGGATGGGTCGACTTTCCAGATTCTAAGAGATATCAAATAAGCTCCCTATTATCCTTTGTGAACAATTGGGCTTGTCAGGATCCAAGGTCAATATGGCTGGATATTGAGGCTTGCGGGCAAGATGTCCCCTTATTAATTTTTTATTTATTAATAAGATGAGGACAGTCACGGAGTATTTTCGGTACCCGATTATCATTAACACAGTTAAAGTATGGAGAATGATGTGAGAAATTGAGGGCAGTTTATATAAAACCACCTTTTTCACCTCCATAGTAGGAATGGCAGGAATTTGGCCAGGGTTGATGGATTCTGGGTTTAGGTTATGGGCATCCAGAGGAGTGTCTGTCTGGGAAACTTACTTGAGGGGGAGGTCATGATGCCCTTTGATTAGTTGAGCCACAAATTTGAATTGTCCAGCAGGGACCTCTTGCATTATTTTCAGGTCAGGGACTTTATCCAGAAAAAGACCACACTATTAGTTGATCCTTATAGGTCTGAGGTAGAGAGGAGAGTGCTTCAGACTACAGGTACTCTCTCGATTACCATTTACTGGGAGGTGCTGCCTCGAAAGATACTGAACGGCTCTGCAGGGTCTGGGCACAAGAATTGAGAGTGGAGATCTCATCAGAGGTATGGGAAGACATTTGAGAGATTGTAAGAAGGATCTCGATTTGTAATAGTACACAGGCTATGCAGCTGAAGGTTCTTCACAGGCTCTATTTGACCCCAAAGCACCTTGCAAAATTTAAAAAGTGAGCATCTCCAATCTGTCCCAAGTGCAAAATAGGTATTGACACTCTCACCCATTGTTTGTGGTTATGCCACAAGCTTTTCTAGTACTGGGGGTGCTATAGCAAGTGTTTTGGAGGGGGCTCTGGGAACAGAAATCAAAGTAAATCGGTATCTCTTCTCTTGGACCTGTTGAATCTGCCTTCATTAAATAAGCATGGGAAAAAGCTGTGTAATATTCTTAAATATTGCACAAGAAAGAACATTCTGATGAGTTGGATCTTGGAAAGTCCTCTGGGCGTATCGGGGTGGCGTAGGTTAATTATGGAACGTGCTCCCCTAGACTTCCTTACAAGTATCTTGCACCAGAAAACGGAATTTTTTAATAAGATGTGGCGGCACTTTCTTAACTATATAGAAGCAGACTTGTCAGGTGTATTAACTAGGGCCTTTGTTTAGCCACGAGACCTGGGTCTGATGGGCTGGGTGCCCTCAGAGGAAGAATCCCGAATAAATATGGGTATGCCAACTGATGCTTCCAATGATGGGGAGCTTTGGTGGGGTTGTGCTGAGTGGTGTAACTTATTTTAATTTAATTTATTTTATTTTGTTTAATTATTTATTGAATTGTAGTATGGGTAGCTTTTTAAAATTAGTTTTGTAGAGTAGTAGATAGTTTATTGTTTATGTTGTTATACTCTCAGATTGTTTTATTTTGTAATTTTATAATTTTGTAAAGAATAAAAGTCTTTCACAATAAAAGAAAAGCAGTAGACCACAATATCCCCCATGGCAACCAAGTGGCTATTGACAGAAATGGAAAATATCATAGAGTAAAAGGCCAAAGTATCCTGTTGTATTGAGCAGGAGAAGTCTCTTCAGTTAACCATTGACACCCAGTTGTAGTGAGTTCTAGATGAATTCAAAATGGTGGGGGTTGCTAAGGAAATCGGAATAGGTTTTCATTGATAACTATGAAGGTTACTCTTGTCTAACTGGTCTGAGGATGCTAACAGAATCTCATTGCACATATTCTACTTCAAGTATGTGTCCAATGTTTTACATAATCAGGAGCTGTTTCTCATTGTACAATGTGTGTTTGACAAGCACAATATCAGGCACTCTTCATTTCAAATAATCTCAAATAAACACATCAACTGTTTTCTCTCCGTTTTCTTCAACTAATTTACATATTTTTCATTTAAAGAAGTGAGTTGTTGTGTAGCATTATGAGGGAACTAGAAAAACATGCACGAAGATACAGCCAAAAATACAGGGCAATATGATGAGAGCAATTATTGAAAAAGTGTGAAGAAGCTGGATTAACATCAGTAGTGTTGTAACACAGGATGTTAGAGGGTACTGACTGATAGTTTGAGACAGCTGTATTGTGATCTATGAGGAGAATAATGATAGGCTAGTGGAATGATGAGTAATACTGGGAAGTTTATTATGGAGCAGTATGAAGCGATACATTTTGAGAACAAGAATGAGGTGAGCTAATATGAAATAAAGGCTTCAGTTCTAAACGGGTAAGCAACAAAGCAATCTCGACATTTCATACCATGACTCCACTTGGGGTAGTTACCCATAAGTTGGAAACTCCTGCCCCAGAGACCTGAATCTTCAGTTTTATTTTCAGTTTGGATCTGACCCTGAAAGTACAAGCCCTGAAAACATGATTAGTGCATCCAACACATCATTGGACAAATCATTTGTTCTGCTAATAGCCAGAACGTTCTTCTGTCACTGGCCTTGCAAACCATGAATTTCATAACAATCTTTACCATGTTTGAAGATTTATGGATAGTGAATTTTATTACAACTGATTAGCAGAACAGAAAGGTAAATTTTCTTGTTATGTTTCTGAAATTCCAAGTTTGATTCAGGATTTAGTATCTCTTCAAATCTGAGCTTTGCTATAATAAGATGAGTTTTGCAGAGGTGATAATGAATGAGGAATGACTTTTCCTTGTTTGTTTCGATCTATTTTAGCCTCATCTTACTGTTCACCTATTTTCCTGTTCCCTCAACAGCAATCGTTGCTGGTGCTTCATGTCCTGTTGAAGTGGCCAGGAAAATCCAAAGTGAAATGAACATCACTGAATTTGTTGTGAGTACCTTTCAAATTATGTTCCCATGTATTTTCTACAAAGGTTGGTTAGTGATGTAGTTTGTTTAATTTAGGTGGACATCGTAGGTTGATTGATTCCCATTTCTCACCCAAATTTCTGAACTGTGCCTGGGGTTTCCCATAATGTACATTTCAGAGATGCTGCTGATTGTTTTCTGATGATAGTAATCATGATATTTTTCCATTACCTCAGAGAATTGTCAATTGCTTAAACGTAACTTTGAACATTGGGTTTGCTGGATGAAAAAAGACCAAGCTCCATCTACCAACCTGGTAATCACACAATTCAATGATAATAGGGATGTCGAGTTATCAAAACAATTGGTCTTCAACAGATCCAAATATTAGATGGGCAAAATCTCATTGATGAAGAGTCTGGGAAGCATAGGTACAAAGTCAGTGCTCTTCCCAATCTCACTAAACTCACTCCATGTCATGTCTCAAATTTCTGATGTACTGTATCCCAAAATATTCTCTGGAAAGAATTGGTCTAATTTGAATGCATCAATCCTGACTGCTTCTGAGGATTTATATGTTGAGTTGAGAAGTTTGGCATCTTGATCATTCTTTGTTTAATGATTTGGAAGAGCCGATCAAGCTGGTTTTGCCTTAATTATTCATGTTAAAGTGTGATATTTGTGTAAATAATGAGCTTTCAGTTGAAATCGCTTGCCTTGAATATTGAAGGAAATTGGAAGCTCATGAGTAGCAACATCTGTTGACGGTATAAAGATAGGTAGGAAAGTAAGTTGTGGGAATGATACAGAGACTGCAAAGGTGCATAGAAAGGTTAAGTGAGTGGACAGAAGTCGACAATGCCATATATAAAAATAAATTAAATCAGATGGTTCAGACACAAATGACACATGACTGGTGTTCTTGTGGCACAGCGGTAGTGTCCCTTGCCTCTGAGCTACAACATCTACGAATCTCAATGGCTCAAGTCCCATCTGCACCAGATATATGTCATAACATGTTATTTAAAAATAACTAAGACACATGTCTGGAACTTGAACCTGACCTGTCCCAAAGGGTCTGCTACTTTCTTACTCTTGCATCTTGCGGCAAAAACGTGAAATTAGCCACTTGAGCAGCATAAATTGAAAGGTTGAGTATTTTTAACTTGAAAAACATTGCAGAATTCTGCAGTATAGAGGGACCCAGATGCCTTTGAACATGAATCACAAGAAGTTAATATGCAGGTACAACAAGTAATTGGGAAGGCAATTAGAATGTTGGGGTTTATTGCAAGGGAGATGGAATATATAAGTATACAAGTCTTGTTACAGCTTGATGGTGATCTTCTTATTTAACAGGAGGTATTTTTGCATTATATACAGTTTAGAAAACATTCACAAGGTTGTTTTATGAAGAAAGGTTGAGCTAGTCATGCTTATATTCACTGGAGTCAAGAAGAATAAGAGTTGATCTGATTGAAACACATAATCTTCTGAAAGGATATTTTCGCTTGTAAGTGACACTAGAACTAGGGATCAATGTTTCAAAGTAATTGGTCTCCCATTTCTTCTCTGAGTTTAGTTAATCTATGGAATTCTCCTACTCCAAGGCGCAGTAGGGGTTCAGTCTTTAAGTATATTCAAGGCTCAGTCAGATGGAGCCTTGGTCCACAAGGGAGTCAAGGGTCATAGTGGGGTATCAGAAAAGGCTACAATCTGACCAGCCATGGTCTTATTGAATGGTGGAACTGCCTCAAGGAATGAAATAGCCTACTTCTATTCTTTTATTTGACATTAGCTTTAGCAATGCCAAACACTGAGATGGGAGAGTTTTTTTTAATTCAAAGATGAGGCAATGCTTTACTTGAAGGACAACAATACGTTTGAACACAAGATACAAATTTTCAATAATTGTATAAATTTGCTGGCAAAGTTTTGTATTGTTGAAATCTTTATCGGTTCCATGTGATGGAGCTTTTAAATGTATTGCTTCTGACTAGATTGTGCACTTTTGGCTCAGTAATATACTTTTCAGTGCCTTTCTGGTGAGGTTAGTGCTATCTCTAATGAGGTTGGTGATCAGGGTCTGAATCGGAATGAAATCTGAAAGAGGGTTTACAGGTTGGCATGCAAGGGGGCAGTCTGATATTTAAGTTAGTACGGATATATTTAAAAATAAATAATATTGTTGCAGTTTCTGACTCAATGTGATACAGGAGTAACTGCTAGAAGCAAAGGCATTCACATGGGTTTAAACTGCCCAATGGTCACTTGGGTGGACATAACCAATTCAGAGTAAACTTGATGGATTATTCTAGTTTACAGATTGACAAGTTTCATATGTGCATTCAGAAGAATAGATGGAATATCAGGCAGATCATCTATTCCCAGGAAGTAGTGAGCCACTGGAATGTACCCTGGCTGCTGTGATGGGCAGTGTCTGCTTCACTTTCAGGAGGGAGCAGACAGGTTCCTGACAGAAGCAGAGGTTGGAATTTTAGAGGAGGCTGGAGTCTTTCTAGGACAGTCTTGATCATGTGACCTCCTCATATGATGTCCCCTGTTGGCAGGTGGGGTGTTCAAAAGCCTAGTCCAGAGTATCTTTACCTTATTGACTTGGTTTTGCTGTTTTTTTTTTGCCTGAGATAAGTTTACAGTATACCTAGTGCTTAGTCAGGATGTTTCAAGCACCATTGTGTGTGGGTCAGTCTTGAGAGACAAGCAGGTCCTTTTTGACCCAATCATATTCATAGCCAAGTTGTACTCTTGATTTGTAATGTAACAAAATGAACCTGTGGATGGGAATATGCGGCCAAGTCATGAAAACAGAAAGCAAGTGTGATACCAAACATGCAACAAAACAAGACTTCGAATTTATTTAGGCTGAAATATCAACAATGATTTGGGGCATCCTTTATTGCCAGTCAGGATCCGGCAGCCTATTCAAGTGGCTGACCTGTGGGCTGCTTCATTTTTAATTCCTTTGGACAAAATGTAGATTGGAAATGGTCAAAACTAGACCTTCATTTAAATCTGAACTAAATCTGTTGCATTCGTTTACCCCAATGCCACTTTCACCAATTGTTTGGGAAAGGAATCATACAAATCCATACCAAAGTAACTAGTCAGAGCCAGGCAATAATTTGGTGGTGACAATTGACTCTGTTATCCCTGGGATGAAGGATAAGATCAAGGTAGCTGTTGGTCATTAACCATTGCAAATATTAGTGGACAACAAGTTGAGGTGAAGGTTGGATTGTGACGCTCCTTTCTCTTCCTCCACCCATTCACCAAGCTGGTCAACTATGTAACTAAAACTAGCTTCTCATCTTATGAAGACTATCAGTCACTTGCTGGTATGCCAGTCCCAATAGGACTTAATACTTTCAAGACAAAAACATTAGAGGAAACTATTGATAAATAAAGCATGAGAAGATCCCTTCCAAGTGATATGAAAATATGTTTTTATTGATAGATGCAGCAAGTAAAGTGCAGAAGAGTTGCTCAGCAATTCACACTTACTGGAGATGAGAATATCAGCTTGGCAGCAGAAATTACTCCCGAGACATCCTTTTAAGGCCCATAATCTCTCTTGGGCTATGTTAAGAGTGACCTGCACTGAGGTTCTACTAACATTTTATATACAGCATGAAGATGAAATATTATAGCAACCCCTCGCAGCATGCGACACACCTTGAGATTAAAATCGCTGTGCTTCTCCATGGTACTTCCCTCATCAATAAGGGTTTCTTTTTTAAAAAGATAATTGTGAACCTTCTAAATTATATTATAACTGCAAAGGGGAGGATGGATGTCTGGTCGTGAGCTAGTTAAAGGCAGTGTGCTCATGAACTTTCAGCTCATAACTACCTGCAAGTTGTTCTACCAGGATGCTGATGAGTTACTCCAGAGGGTAGGCAATATTAGAGATGCCCAGGACAGGTTCAGTCCATATTTATATTTTAATGTAGGATTCGGAGGGTGGTATACTGGTATTGAATGTTTTCATTCTCAGTTACTGCACTGGCTGCTCATTCAATTCGACTGTTGCAATATTTTATCTTCATTCTTGGGTGAATATCAATGGCATAGCTAATATTCATCATCCTTCCTATGTTGCTCTTGAAAGATAGTGATAAGTCACCTTGAACTGCTGTTGTCCATGTTGGTACAGCCAGACTGCTGGAGTTTAACCCAGCACCAGTGAATAATGGTGATATAGTTCCAAGACAGCATACAATATGTTTTGGAGGGGGACTAGTAGGGTGGTGTTTGCTTATCTTTGGTGCCCTTCAGGTTCATGGGTTTGGGAGCTGCTGATATATCTTTAGTATCATATTCTTTTCCATTCACTTTGAAGACACAGCAACAACTTGAAGCCATTCTCTGTTTTTCCGTTGTTCTGTGATGATTTTTTTCTTTGACTTTACGTAAATTTGCTTGGGTGCAGGATTCATCAGATTGAAGTTCAGTGAAAAGGGATACCTAGTATCCATAAATGAGAGTCTGTCAATGATATAACAATTGATATAATGCTGCATGTAATTAGCCGGACATAAGGAATGGCCAAAATGGTATTTGTGGATCTTATAGTCATGTACACCAACCCTTCAGCATCAGTTGTTTAAATCACTACTCCTGTTGATCTGAAGTTATTATACGTTGCTGATAATAATTGATCTCAATGTTTCAAAATAGGATCCAGCCACAATGAGGCAAATTTCCCAAGCATATAGATGATATCATCCAGTAAGAAATATAAATACAGCATGGTGCCTGAACGGCGAAGGCTGGAATACTGGGAGGGGGCCAAAGATCATAGGTTGTACACACAGTGCACTGCTTAGAAATGCAGTGAGTACCTCACCCACAATGCTCACTGTCTTTGAATTTTTTTAAAAGATGGAAAGCTAAAGGTGAGTTCACAATTGAATGTGTGAACTAAATTGATGAAATAAATTCATGAAGTCATAAACCTGCAGGTGAATTAGGATTATCCAATTGGGTACTAGGATTTCAAGCTGTTTAAACTATCGGCTATGATCTGTTAACTTCCTTTGTCTGGTCTCTTTCACAGACATGCAATCAATGGTCTCTCTCTGAACAGGAGAGAGTGACAGTTCTGGCTATCCTGGGTTCGTAAAATCTTTTAGGGAATAATTTTGGGAATGTGACCAGAGTTTGCTCACCTTATAAAATTCACTAGGGGAACAGAGTTTCAAGAATTAGCCTGTATAAGCTGGATAGAGGTATGGCTAGATAATTGAGAACTTCATTGTTGGTCACTTGGATCAGCAAATTTTGACATGACTTGAGGTTATTGGTTAGTTTGATGGCTGCGTACTGCAGATTCTGGCTTGCAATGCACAGTTGCAGTAATCTTCAATTCCCCACCAAGCTATCCAAGAACCGAAAAAAATAGTAAAATCACCAGAGTCCTATCAGACCATAGGAATGCTCACTCATTAGAGAGAAATGACTAGTGGTGGTTTAATCTCTGAGGGTCACCATACCTCAAGTAAGGGGAAAGGTTGAGAAGGAGAATCTTTCACAATAACCTCGGCTGGTGTAGAAATTGTACCAACATTATTAGTGTTACTCTGAATTGCAAACTAGCTGTCCAGCTAACTCACCCTCTACCTTGGGAAGTATGCCATTCCATGAAAATAAAGTTAAAGCAATACAATAATAGACTTTTCTTTTAATAATCAGGATATGACACTTCGGTATTAACTGATGGATCATAGTTTTAGGATCAAGTTATGACCCCAACTAGGCTTAATGAAGGGTAAAATATTTTCATTTTTGATACTGACCAGACCTTCTGGCCTAACTGAGAGATATTGCCAACTTGCAGTAGTTTGGTGCATTGGATCTTACTTGCACACCATTGAAACTCATTTATATAGGGCTATTTTAAAGAGGCAGAAGAGCTAAGTGCACAAATACTGCTTTATCCAGAATTCATCCCTCCCCCTACCCTATTTTGGCTTAAATATAACATTGAAACATTGGTGATGCATTAGTGCAGGCAACTCAAAAATGTTTTGCTTCTTTACCCATCATATTTTGTCTTTGTAAATACTATGGATCAAAATTGAATGTAATGTCCCTTGGGTACCAGCTAACAAGATGAGACCACGATATAGTCTACAATCATATTTAAGTGACTCTAGGGTTGGGAATGGAAAATGAGCGGGCAAGTTAAGCAAATCTACTTCAAATCAGACAGTAAATTATAAAATAATTTGGCAGAACAAGCACTGGGAGCATGTCATTTGTCATAATTTCAAAAGACATTTGAATGTATTTGTTAGGAATCGGTAAGAACCATTTGGCCCAATGCACTTGTCCCTCTCCCGAAAAGGTACTTCAGTGGAGGAGTAGGGTGTAATATTAACTGTGTTAATATTAATAATAAAAGGGTGAGGGAAGGTTGGAAGGAAGTATCTCCAACAGATTATCTAGATCCCAGGAAATGTCTTATATGAATACATAAATATATATGTGAATATATATATATATTAATACAGTAATCATGACAAAGCCTGTGTATGTTTACTTGGAAGAGATGCTTCTAGTTAGAAGCGTGTTTGCCCCATTTTTATGTTTAGCTACTCGATTTTCGTTGCTGTTTCTAAGCGCTGAGAATTTTGAGTGCACACACTTCGACTGTGAAGAGGTATCGCTGTGCTGAAGCTGCAATCCGTTACGTGCTCTTCAAAGCTATGAGGAATTTGTAGCTGATTCACGATTACTGTCAATGGTGACTGAGAAATTCCTTCTGTGTGTGCGGGAAGTGGCTGTGAGGAGTCAGCAGTTGGTATTGTCAAACGAGGAGTCAGTCTCCAGGACGGACATTCCCACCACCTACAGGAGAAACAAAACTTGTCAGGGAACTATACTTGGGATGAACATCCCTCTGAGCAAATAGGTACCACAACTTGGTGCTAATTCTCCCATTAGAGGAACAGCAGTAGGACACTCACCACTTATAGCCTGTTCTACCATTTCTATTAAATCATAGATGATCTATAAAAACTGTTTTTGCTCAACTTTGCTGCACACACTTTGATATCTTTACCCAACAAAAACATTGCTGATTTCACCTTTAAAAGCCCAGTTGCTCCTGAGTATCTGCAGTCTTCTGGGGGATAGAGTTCCAACCTTTTGCTACCTTTTGTATGAAGATGTGCTTCCTGATTTCACTCCTGAACAATCCACCTCTCTTACTAAACTAAAGACCCCTTGTTTTGGGTTCTTCTTACAGAGGAAATACTTTCTCCCTGTCAATCCTTTCAAATCCTTGACCACCTTCAAAATTTTAACCAAATTACCCCTCAACCTTCTCAAATCAAAGAACTGCAGGCTAAGTCTATGGAATCATTCCTGATTGTTTTTGTGGATACAAGTTCCACAGGCTGTAACAATGAATCAGCATCTCACCCAGATATTAACCTTGGTATTTAGTTTCAGCAAGTTATTGGCTGTAGAGAATATGTCAAGTCAGACTGTCTCATTCCCTCACCCCCTCACTGGCTAGCCCATATCCCTATCCAGTCTAAAACATCTGAGCCATATCCCAAACACATTGATCCAGTGTTCATACTGACTGAGACATACTCCACCCAGACCAATCCAGTGTCCACACTGGCTGAGCCATACCGCATCCAGACCAATCCAGTATCTACACTGGCTGAGCCTTACCACATCCAGACCAATCCAGTGTCTACACTGGCTGAGCCATACCCCATCCAGATCGATCCAGTGTCCACACTGGCTGAGCCATACCCCATCCAGATCGATCCAGTGTCCACATTGGCTGAGCCATACCCCACTCAGACCGAACCAGTGTCCACACTGGCTGAGCCATACCCCATCCAGACCTGATCCAGTCTCCAGGTACAGGTTTGCACTTCACTGTTGCATTGCCAGAGCTCAGTGGAACAGAACTGCAAGATTGCAAATGCAAGAATGATAGCTCACTATTGTCCTCCTCCCTCCTTGACTGAACAGAGACCAAAAGCTATTTGGAATAAGCATTTCTACCTGCCTGACATTTTGAAAGAAAATAGACTTGCATTTGCCTAGCTTCGTTTTTGACCACCGGATGTCCAAAAATGCTTACAGGCAATGAAATGCTTTTGAAGTGCAATTATTGTGGTAATGTAAGGAAAGCAGCAGCCAATTTGTGCACAGCGAGCTCTCACAACAGTGATGTGATATTGATTTAGGGATAGATATTGGCACAGGTAACTGCCTGCTCTTCTTTGATCGAGAGCTGTGGAATAATTCATATCATTCATATCAACTTGAGAGACTTTGATTGAGTTTCCTCAACTTGAAGACACACCTCCAACAATGCAGCATTCCCTCAGAACTGAATTGAAGTGATGGCCCAGAATGTTGTGCTTAAATCCTGAAGTGGGACTTGAACACACAATCACCTGATTAAAAGGCAAGAGTACTACCAATTGAGACATGACTATAACAATGTAAGAGGATATTCTGCCCCCTGTTATCCATGTTTTCACTAAACAAACATAATGGCCCTTACTGGACCCACAAATAACTTTTCAAATCTAATTGCAGATTCTTCTGACACAAAATCTCAAAGTATGCATTTAAGAAGGGCAAACACAACAAGGACATGCACAATAAATGGGAAGGGATTGAGAGTGTAGACAAAGTGGTAAACCTTGAAGTGCATGTCCACAGGTTCTTGAAGGTGGCAGGGAAAATAGATAAGATGATAAAGAAGGCATATAGGATGCTTCCGTTCATTGGGCAAGGTACTGAATACAAAAGCAGGAATGTAATGCTAAGATACAAGATACTGGTTAGATGACAACAGGACTTCTCTGTACAGGTCTGGACACCACATTACAGATAGGGTTCAACACTCTGAGAGTACAGAAAAGATTCCAGAGTATGTTGGCAGGGCTTAAAAATTGCAGGCACATGGAAAGACTGGATGTGTGAGGGTTGTTTCCTTAGATTGTTCCTTAGAGGGTTGTTTCCTTATTAAATCCAAAATAATGAAACGGTTGGACATAATGGACAGGAAAAGCCTGTTTGCCCAAGTGGAGAAGACAATTGCCAGAGTAAAAAATTTAAGATGATTGCTAGAAGGATTAGAAGGGGTAGAAAGAAAAATGTATTCACCAAGGAGATAGTGACTGTGTGAAATTCACTGCCCAGTTTGGCTGAGTGGAAATATCAACTCATTTGAAACAAACCTGGTTCTGCATCTGAAGCATTGTAACCTACAATTAGAATTGGTGGCTATCTTATTCAGCTGGTATAAACACAATGGGCTAAATAGCCATTTTTTCTGTCTTGTAACATTTCTAACGTTTTATTTGTTGCAGTTACAGCATCCATTACACCACCCAGCCTGAGGTCTATTAACTCAGAGTAAAGGTGGAGCTTTCCTGTGCAGTAAAATTAGAAAGCATCCATTTTAATGGTGTTGACCCAGTCTCTCACATACCTGCTCAGAGTGCATTCTTCTTGTTACGCTTTGCACGTCTTGGGCAAGTTCTGAAGGCAGAGGTTTCCCGGATCTGCTGACCACGGTATTGACTTGGAGAAGCACAGACACCATCTGGACGAATCCTGCTAGTATCCATCCATCTAGGTATGGAGAACAGAGACAGCAATTTATTATCCATGACTTGTTCTCTTATGAAAGGACAGTGTACTAAGCAAAGATTGCCTAGTAGGTCAGTCTGTAATTTGCAGGTCAGAGGGAAGCTATTTTCTGTTGAGCACAAGGAAGCATTCTTCCTCAAAAGTCATACTAGACACAGAAGAGGGGCTAATTTGTTGACTTGCGAAATTATATTTCTTCACTGCAGGAGCTTAGCCACAATTTCATTTGAAACAGCCAGAAATGCTCCCATTTCCGTTGTCTCCGGAGAATCATAAAATTCGTTTGGCTCTTAAAAATCAAACATAATCTTAAGGACAGTGTGCACAAGTGGCCTGGCTCTGTTATTAATACATGTGGATGTTACAGCTTTAGAAATCATTTGTTCTTGTACAAGCATGTACTAAATATGTGTGAGGATTGAGTGTTATTGTAATTACATTTTGGGTGTTGTGAAAACACTTATACTGTCTTTTGATTTTTAAACTTGAAGAAAGTCTGTTTTGTGTCTGGTCCATAAAGTCACAACATTCAAGGGGTTAACACATTCCTCTAAAATAAAATCTCGTTACGGACAACTGAGAGGTGAGGAACAGATGCAACACATCTCTCTCTGTCTGTGCCAAGCTACCGAACAAACATTGGTGTTGTTTCCTTTCCGTTTTGAATAAGCCCCTCTCAGTGTTAGGTCCCTGTCAGATTATATTTTTCTAGTACATTGATAAGGCCTAACTTCCCTTCATCCCATTGAAATTAGCTCATGTTCCATTTTCTCCTTCATACCTCTTTGCTTTAGTTTCAATGCAAACATAATTAGGTTTTGGGACAAATTTTCCAGCTTATATATAACTCACACTGCTTTGTTATTCCGAACCGTGTTAAATGATGCATCTCTCCTATTATGTATGCAACATAACTTGAGTGTATTTTGAGAATCACTCCACATTTTAAGGTCAAAGTGTTCTCACAATTTCACCTTCGTGTAATCATGATACTCTGCAATTAAAACAGTGTTACATGAATACAGTTGTTTTGAGTAGGACTCTGAGATGATGGACTGGCAAAGCAGACAGGATTAAGGAAAATCCCAAAGTGTTTTATATATCCCATAAGGAACAAGAGGGTAGCTAGGGAAAGGGTAGGTCGACTCTGGGACAAAGGAGGAAATTTATACCTGGAGCCAGAGAGAGTGGATGAGGCCTGTATGAATACTTGAATGAATGAATTAGCTTTATTGTCACATGTATTCAAAAGTGTACAGTGAAAAGTTCACAAGTCACCACTTACGGTGCCATCTTAGGTACAAGGTATATAGGTACAGATTCTTCAGTACGATATACTTTGCATCAGTATTCACAAAGGAGAAGGACATGGTAGATGGTGAATCTCGGGAGGGGTATGTTGACATTCTAGGGCATGTCATTATAAAAAGGGAGGTGGTTTGGGGTGTTTTGAAAAGTATTAAAGTAGACATGTCCCCAGGGTCTGATGGGATCTATCCCAGAATGCTGAGGGAGGCAGGTGAAGAAATTTTTAGGGGCCTTATATGAAATCTTTTTATATCCTTTTCAGTCATAGGAAGGGTCCCAGAGGACTGGAGAACAGCAAATGTTGTTCCTTTGTTTAAGACGGCAACAGAGATCATCCAGGAAATTACAAGCCAGTAAACCTTATGTTAGTGCTACTGAAATTATTGGAGAAGATTCTTAAGGATATAATTTACTCACATTTGGAAAAATATGGACTTATTAGCATTGTTAGCATGGCTTTGAGCAGGAAGGTCATGTCTCACAAACTTGCTTGGGTTTTTTGAGGAAGTTAGCAAGGTCTTTGACAAAGTCCTTCATGGCAGGCTGATAGAAAAGGTGAAGCCACATGGGATCTGTGGTGAGCTGGTAAAATGGATACAGAACTTCTACAGTCATAGAAGACAGGGAGTAGCAGTGGTAGGGTGTTCTTCTGACTGGAGATCTGTGACTAGTGGTGTTGCACAGGGATGAGTGCTTGGACCCCAATTGTTTAAAGAGAATATAAATGGCTTGATTGGAAGTTTGCATATGACACAAAGATAGTGCAGAGCTGTGGATAGTGATGAGGATTGCCATACAATACAGCAGGATATGGACAGGCTGGAGATATAGGCGAAGAAATGGCAAGTGAGTTTAATCTGGACAAGTGAAAGATGATGTATTTTGGGAGATCTAATGTAGGAGAGCCATTTTCAGTAAATGGCAGAAGCTTCAGTAGCATCAACATACAGAAGGATCTAAGTGTACAGGTCCACGGTTGCTGAAAGTGGCAATACAAGTGGATCATGTGGTCAAGAAGGCATATGGCATGATTGACTTCATCAGTCAGAGAGTAGGGTATAAAAATTGGCAAGTTATACTGCAGTTGTATAGAAGTTTAGTTAGGACATATTTGAAATATTGCACACAGTTCTGGTCACCATACTACCAGAAGAATGTGGAGGCTTTGGAGAGGATTGCCGAAACAGTTTAGCAGGATATTGCCTGGTTTGGAGGGTATTAGCTATGAGAAAAAATTGAACAAATTTAGTTTGTTTTCACTTGAATGTTGAAGGATAAAGGCCGACCTGATAGAAGTTTACAAAATTATGAAAGGCAAGGATAGAATGGATAGTCAGAGTCTTTTTCCCAGGGTAGAAATGTCAATTACTAGGGGACATAGATTTAAGGGAAAAGGGGGTAAAGGAAACGTAAGAGGCAAGTTTTTTTTATACAATGGGTGGTAAATTCTCGAAATGCTCTGCCAGAGAAGGTGGTGGAGGCAGATACAATAGCAATGGTTAAGAGGCATCATGATAGACACATGAATAGGCCGGGTATAGAGGGATACAGACTGCGTAGAGGCAAAAGGTTTTTAGTTTAAAAAGGCATCATGTGTTGGTACAGTCTTGGTGGGCTGAAAGGCCTGTACCTGTGATCTATTGTTATTTTTTTCTTTGTTCTTATTACAAACCAAAATTGAAATGGTTGCATTCTGTAAGGAGGTAACTGACTGGAAGAGTGGCAATTGCTAGAGAACTACACAAGTTAGCAGAAGCATTGTAAATGGTGAGTCTTTTAGCATTTATTGTCTCAGTTGTGGTCAAGCTTATTTGATTAAAATTTATGGCAGTGATTATGGAGAAGCTTGGGGACTCATCTGAGTTGTTTCTACAAATTAAGGCTTCAACAGCTGATGGCTTAACTGTGCAGTAGAAGACATGAAAAATCTGAGAAAATGAAATGTCCAATGGCTTGGATGTGAGATGGTAGTAAGGAGGAAGGCAAGTGATTATATTTAATACAGACTGGGTAATAAAACTTCTCTGGGAGGAACAATTACCATGCAGCCACCTTAGGTCCCATATAGTCATAAATGTGCAATATATAGAAATCTGGACACTTGCTCAAAGGTTAGTTTTAAAAGGAATTTGGAGCTGGACTTAGTAAGTAGTTTACCTTCGTACTGCAGCAAGTGGACAGGAACAATGCCAGGGATTGTTGGAGAGAGTCATGTTCTTCATTTTGGTCAAGACGAGGTTTGAAGGTAGAGTTTCCAATTTGTTGTCATTCAGGTGGAGGGCTGACAGGCCGGTGACGCCATTGAATGCTCCATCTGAAAACTAAGCACAACAGTTTAGTTAGACCTCATTTAATTCATGTAATTACTTCTTCAAAGATGTGCATATTGTGTAGAATAGTTTTAAAAATTCAATTAACCAACATAACTGCTTAAAGTGTAAAACTGCTGATATCTCCAGAGAAATGGCAATCAACCTACTCCAGTCGCATATGTAAGCTTTCTATTTATACACCAATATAATACTGATAGACTGTTGGAATGATTAATGCTGACATGGTGAAGTATTGTCAGACAGCACTGTTATGCTTGATAGTATGGGAATGGCATCTGTGATGTATGGTATAAGATTAAGCTTTGATTATTAAAGGTCATGGACGACCTAAGCTGCAGTTGTGGCACTGGCTGAGGAACATCTACTCACCAATGTTTAAAATTCATATTTGGGGGCAGAGGTAGGGACCAATAGGAAAGCTTTATGGTAGGAGGACTAATAATTCGTCAAAGGCCCAACTAGTGTTGCACCTGAGGACTCGTCTCAGGTTGCCACAATACACAGTGGCAGGACATGGGCATGTGCCTGATTGCCCACAAACAGTGAGTTCCTAATTACAGTAATGTCATCTCACAGTGTATCGATACCAAACAAAGTCCAACCATCCCAAGAAGAACACAAAGGAAATAAAGGATCAATAATCCCATTCAGATGTTCAATTTGAATAAGACCATTTCATTTCTTTTGTGGATTCTGATTCTCCACCTTTCTAGCCACCCTTGATAGTGGGAAACCCATAGGCCATGAGTGGAGGCACAGAGACAGATGGAGTAGTAAGTCAACTGAGGGCCGCATATGAGCAGGACATAAGGCTACAAATATTCTGATGCCTTATTCTGTACAACACTGAAGGAGGCTCTCTCTCTTCAACCTAGTCAAATATCACATTAACAGGAGCTCTTGAATGGATTGTAGAATTGGAATTTACTTACAGCCAGTAAGTGTAGGAATTCCTAATATGAAGTAAATCTTCACTAAGTAGACTCTGCCATGTCAATCCTGCTATCCCATTGGACACCAAAAGGATGGAGCACAGTGATGTTCGCTACCAGTTCTGACAACTATCATCAGCACAGAAACACAAGCAAAACTAAATGAAATTTCTCAAATGTTCACGGTGTGTAATATTTATTATCAAAAACAAACCTCAATGTTTAATTGGTGATTAAAAGTTTTGATTTACATTTCTTTTGAAGCAGCATAATCTTTTGCTTATGCCAGGTTGCTAGGAGGAATATTTAGCTTGGAGATTTGAGGGGATTGTGGAAGTACAGATATTTCAGTTTCCATGAAATAGAGTGGAGCAGGATGAAGGGAGGATAACCAATGGTACCAGTTAGAGCATTTTAGATTAATTTATTTCCCATTCCTCATATCTCTCAGTTGCCTATAGGTCAGACCAGGTAGATGGAGGTTGGGATTATTCCTCATAAATGATATTGTTGAATTGCTGGGTTTCTACAACAATTTGGCAATATTTATTATTCCCTCCTCCAAATGATCAGACTCATTCAGGTCCTTTTTACAACTTGCTACTGTGTCTTTGGATCACTTTCAAGTAAAGGCCATAACCTTGAGATTACCCATTAAATAAGTAATTAAAGAAGGAAAATTGGACATGCATTAATTTTGACCTTTATTTAATGATTGTGATGACGTTTTGATTGAAGGTCATGGCTAATACTAATCAGTGTAAACCTGCAGACAGCCAGTTTTATCTCCAGTCTGTGCTGACTGAGTCCATTTGAATCAGGTCTGCTGTTGACTTCCAATTTGTCTACACATCTGAGCCAGAAAGAAGAGAACACCAAGTCGGGCTTCAACTCCATCACTTTGGCAAGAGTGGATGTTGAGTGAAAATGATGATCTGTGGAATCCTATGTAACTAAAATGTCTGCCGGTATCCCCAGTCCAATTTTGGATTAAACTTGGCTATGTTGACAAGGGTACCTAATAATACTCACAATGATTCAATTGTCCCCCAGAACCTTCAGTTGAGTAAAATGAAACGTATGCATGAGTTGATCATGCTCATAAGTGGAATAAAATTCAGCAACTAAAGAGTTAATCCAAAGACCTCAGTAACTCCTCTGTCTTCATGTTTCAGGTTGGCAAAACCTGACCTGAAAATCTGAAAACAATTTTCTCAACTGTTTTCAGTCTTGGCTATGACTACTGCTTGCAATCACTGGCTATATTATAGCACTGAAACTATAAAACTTGCCCTTTGGTGTGAAGTCACAGCGAGTGGAATTTTCCACTGAAATTCTATCTTGGATGCCTGCTGTTGTTCAGAGTAGTAGGACATGAGAGTGCTTTTTCATTCAAAAAGTAATTAAGTTCCTTCAATAAATGGTATATCTTTTGCATATTTTTAAGTGTCCTGTGTCTGGAACTGGCAGAAAGGGGGAAATACAAGGTCAAACCCTAATTGTGCTGGGTTGTCCATCTGTTGCTGTATTGCATATAATCTACTGGCCCCAGTGATTGGTTCAAATGTTATGAGTTTGTTTCCTACGCAGTACCATGGAAGGGGGTAACTCCCAAAGGCATAGGAAAATGGGTGCAACGAAAGGAAGAAAATAAGGATTAAAAGTCCAATGTTCGGTGATTTCACCAGGTCAGCAGCAACACCTATCATTAACCTCCACACGTTTAGCTTAATATAACAGGAAAGTGCCAAAGTCTCAATTTTAATGCCATTAATTGCTGTTCTGAGCTTGAGGAATGTTAAACTGACAGAATCTTTTGTTTTTTATTCAAATTTTGGTGGCATTTGAATACACATTTACCCAAAACATCAATCTTGTTTAATAATGAAGTCACTGTACAATTGCCTTCCCAAATTGAGAGTGGAAAGGGGTTGGAATAAATCATGACCTATTTTCCGTTTAGTTTCTTATGTGTTGCAGTGATGAGAAAATCTGAGCACAAATGAGTGGGAGAAATAAAAACAAATAGAGGTAGGAGTACATTTTGATAACTTCATTACATTTCAGACAAATTATCAGCCCCTAACATCAGTAAAAAAGGATTGATCTCCTTTGCCCCCTCAGTTCTATATGTGTGACGATGAAGGGTAATAGACCACATTAGTGAAGATATGGAGCTTGACCTTCAAAGATCTCTGTGTTGTTCACTCACTATCTTATAAACAGGTACTGTGTTTATATTGCATTTAGTGAGATCTTGAACCTAATGTGATACATATTTCTGTAGGATTCTTACAGTTCAGAACTTTAATGTGTTTTGTGTTTTGAGTCATACTTCCATATTTACACAGATGCACAACTGAAATCAAATTTCCTTGAGGCAAACATGACAGGATAATTACATGCATAGACTCTTGAGTAAAACTACTTCCCCTTAGGTAGGTATGTGGCTCTTGAGTGTCAGGGCATATCCACATGCCACTGGAAGTCCATTTTCTATATTTGGGGATCAAACTTCCTCTATTTCCACTGAAGTTTTAGCCTGGGCCATAAGTGACCCAGTTTCCATACGGCACTATGCAGAGGGACAGCTGAAGATTTGCTGATAGAGAGGTTGTGCACTGACAGGGAGAGACTTACACATTCAGCTGTCTTTTTTGCATTGCTGCTAGCCAGCAGTGTGGAATGAAAATGAGAAGAACACTGGCACACAAAGACAGAAAGCATGCCATCTCCCTTCACTGCACCATCAGCACTTCATATTGATCTGATGGATGTATAAAACTGTCATAAAAGTTCAGTATTATTTCAGTTGGGACAGACACCCTGCTCAGTATGGGGACTGATCCTGCAATATCAGTGTTATTGCCCTCACGATAGAACTGTCTGAACTAAGTGGGAAACTGCTTTACAGATGTAAGTTACAGTTAAGGGCGGAAACCCCAAAACATAAAGAAGCACAGGAAGGCAAACTAATGTCGAATTATGACATTGTTTATGGAAACTCCTGCAATCAGTTCAGAACAAACGTTGTGCCTTACATTATTTTATACTCAATTTGGAGGCTAACTTTATGATCAATCCAGAGTCTCAGTAAATTTTCTACCCTGGAGAGGCCACTGCAGCTTTGTTGCAATAACACAAAGTGAGAGACAGCAGTCACAAGTGATAAACCCAACCTTACATAATGAGTACTATGGCTCCAGACGTTGAAAGGAACTACCATGTCATTGACCACCACCACTACATTAGGTGAGAAGCCTCCAGCCTATAATATGCTGACCTTCCACGGTTGACCAGCTTCAATAGGTATTTGGAGCTTTGAGGCTGTGCTCAACAAGTGGACGGAATTCATCACACCAGCAAACAAACAAACAATGAAAAAGAAAAAGGAGATGCCATCTCTTTGACAAGCTGGAACATCAGGACCATGTGCAGACAGGATTGACAGATGACTTGCAGTTGGTTGATAACGCACGCAAGGCATCTGTGATCGACATGGAACTTGAGAGGCTGAACATGGAAATAGCATCCCTACAAGAGACGAGCTCTCCGAGAGTGATTCACTGAAAGAAAAACATTACACATTACATTAAAACATTACATCTGGCAGCAGAAGTGTTCAGAGGAAATGCACGAGCAAGGTGTAGGCTTTGTAATAAGGAACTCACTACACTCAATGGTAGATCGCTCTCACAATAATTTAAGAATAAGTTCTCTCCAACTGCTTCAACTCAATTGCGCAGCTCACCTCATGAATATCTGTGCTTCAAAGCTGTGATCCAATCCAAAAGTGATAGACAAGTTCTATGAGGAGCTTGACATTGCTACCAGCACAATCCTTATATCAGAATATCTTTACAGGTTAGAGGATTTCAGTGCAACAATGAGCAAGGACCATCAGGTATGGCCCTTTTGCCTCAGAGATCATGGCCTGAGAACGCTAAATAAGAATGGTGAGAAACTTTTCTTGAGCTTTTCTGTTACCATGAGCTTTGTGTAACTAACACCTTTCAGAACAAACCACACCTCCAAGTGTACTAGAGATGTTCAAAATCAGGAAATGGCACCAGCTGGAGCTGATCATCACCAGATGTCAATTTCTGAACAGCATTCTCAGATCACACGGCTATCAGTGTTGAATGTGATAGAGATCAATGCGTGGTGTGTATTGGGCTTAGGATGAAACATTTTAAATGTTTCCATTCAAAACATCAACATGAGTCATAATATCTACCTGGATATAAACCAACAGTTCATTGACTTGTTATTAATATGTATATTAACACACAGGGCTCTGTTCTTTGATGACAGAAAGAATATGTACATACACTGTGCCAGTTTCACCTCAACAAAATAGGTAACAGCCATTTGCTGGCTCACTTCTCAGGTCAAAGCCCTGACCAATCAAAGTTATACTGTCTGGTTTAAAATAATGGCAAAACCTGGCCTGTCACTGTCAATTTATCATTAACTGCTGCATTCTCCGTGGCAATCTCTCCACAAATCACAGTCTATTTGCCAACCAATCAACATCTCTTTTCACAGAAATATAAATGTTGGTTTTGCCCTTGAATTGGTATTTCTTGGAAATAATCTCAATAAAATGTATCTTTTTTTATCATCTCTCAAAACTGAATGCACTACGAATCACTCAGACTGAAGTCTAACAGATTGCAAAGTCATTTGCCAGTGGCTCTCAGTGATAATTCAACAAGAATATCTAGATATCCTTTAACAAGGGAATGTCATAGATATGTATATGAATAGGTCAAAAAAGCAACTAATTCATCAGCAAAGACAATGGTTCATTGAAACCAAAGACAAGTAAGGTCATCATGAACTGCAGTAAACAATTTAAGACATGATGGAACATTACTTTGAACTGAACTGTGTGGAGAACACTGATTATGGAACGCTTGACAAAAACAAAACTGGTTATCCATAGTGGAAGAGTTCAGCAAAACTGTTGACTCACTTATGATGGACAATGCTATAGGTGTTGATGCAATGTTATCTCAACTCAGCAAACATAGGAAACCATATTCCTGTGACATCAGTGGGAATTTCGCAGCTTCTGCTGTAAGGATGTGGGTTTAGGGTGGTGGGGTGGGGGGCTGGGGGGGTGGTGGTTGGGAAGCAAAAGCAACTGCAGCAATTGCAATGCCTCTTGGAGTGTTGCCCTGTTGAGCATTGTGGGGAAAACAAATTTGTCTGTGTCGCTCTTGTCAGATGCAGGTCCTGCCTGAATGTATCTGCCCGAATCCCAGTGGGTTTCAGAACCGTAAGATCTACAATTGACACGAACTCCTCAACCCAGTACCTTCAAGAATAATGCTGTAAACAAGGGAGATCACTGTAAATTGTCTTCATTAATCTCACTAAGGCATTTGAACCTATGAGCAGAGGTGATCTATTGTTGATGAGAAGATTGCCTGCTGAAGCTGCTCAGTGTGATGTCATCTCTTCATGTCAACTTGATTGATAAGGTCAGCTAATGACAGGATAACATTGGAACCCTTCAAAATCTGCACTGCAGTCAAACAAGGATTCTGCTCAGGCACCAATAATCCTTGGCATATTCTTCTTTTTACTGCTGTCATTTGTCTTCAGGTCATTAACTGAGAGTGTCCACCTGCACACCAGGACTGATAGAAAGCTTGTCATTCTTGCTCACTTGAGATCCAAAGGTGTGGCTAGTCCTCATCAGAGAACTGCTGTACACTGGTAATGCAACACATGACAAGAACCAGCTTTTTCAGCAAAGGGGCAAACTTTCTCACGCTTGTGGAGAGTTTGGTTTGAACTTCAATATCAGGAACATGATGCTGCCACACTGCTATATTGACAATGTGACACATGAGTTTGTTATTAGCTTCACATCTCTAAGTTCCACTATCACCAGCAAGCTGTGACATGATGCTGAAATCAGCACAAACATCACAAAATATTATGTCTAAGCTGAGTAATGGAGTGTGGAACAGCAATAACCTAACTGAGAATGCTAAACCATGAGTCTACCAAACCTCCCCTATCAGCATCTCCTCCACAATGTGGCAACATAAACTAGGCAGGAGAAAAAGCTAAGCAGTTTACACCTTCACTTTTTCAGACATATCCTGAACATTTCTTGAAAGGACAAGGTCAGCACCTCAGATGTTCTAGAGCATGGTAATTTCATAAATGTCCACTCATTGCTAAGCCAGCAATGTCTGCACTGGTTCAATCACATTCATCAGATGGATGATAGTCATATACCTGAAGACCTTCTATGTGATGAACTGGTTTCTGGGTCATGAATACCTGCAAGTGAGATATGAAAATGTTGGACGCTGGCACTGACAACTGGGAGACAATCGCTGATGACTGTGACTTCAGGAGGGTGACTGTTTGGAAGGTCATTCAAAGAAGTGAGCAGAAACAAAACATGTATTGGATGACAAAAGGCTTCAGCGAAAACAGTGGCCAGTGAGTTGTGCACCTTCTCAATCCAGGTCTTTCTTTGCTATATCAGAGTGGAGCTCCTGAGCTACACCAGGTGATACTTAATAGCAAGTTGACTATCATGGTGCAAATTGTTTTGTAAGGCAAAATGCATTTGAGCAGTTTTTTATAGGCTTTGAGCTCTCATATTAAAATGGGTTGAAAATAACAGGTTATCAAAAGCAGAGGTGGTTCTTTACCTCTGAATGTAGAATAAATCCAGTCTGAATGTAATCTGGAACAGTGTTAATTCTGTTCACAGAGTGAATTGTGTTTATATGCTCGAGTAAATCCAGAATACTTCAAATAAACCCCATGACTGTGCTTGGCAGCAAATATCTACCTCAGCATGGAGAAACATGCCTGAATGTTGCCTTTCTTTCAGGAACACACACCACTCAATGGTCTACTTATTACAGACCCCAGTGGACATTAATGAAGCTGCACAGAGCTGGGTTTGTGTCATATGTTTATAATCCATACAGTCTCCTGAAAGACTTGGATTTGGAGAAATGTTTATTTATTTGTTTAGTTTGAAACATTTATAATAAATTAGGAAAAAAAAACTTCGGCAGTTCACAGTAAGACAGTTTGCTAATCCTTTGTGGCCAGACTGGTGGCTATCAATGGACTCTTCAGATTGCAATGTTGCTACCTCTCAGTGTCCTGTCTCGGGTGGAAGTGATGAATTCCAGAACATTCTTTTAAAGCGAGTACATTTCTGTCTTCTAGTCAACAATTATCTCTTAAACGAATGAGTAAAACCGGATTATTCACTTGTTATTATAATTCTGTTTATGGGGCCTTCCTGTACACAGTTGGATTCCATGTATCCCAATTTATAGCTGTGACTACAGTTCAAAGTATTTTATTCACTGAAAACCATTTTGGGATGTCCTGAGATTATGAAAGGAACTGTATAAATTCAAAAACTCTTTTTCTTCAAAATGTCTCCTTTTTAAGGTCACTGTTCTTCCCTGTTCCAAACGGACTGACACCGGCTAGGCTCAGCTTTATAAAACCTCCAAGGACCTCCAAAGCAAACAATTTCATACAAAAACTCACATTGCATTAGCAGACTGTTTGACTATGATCTGAAGTATAGCTTAATACCATCCTTTCTACTCACGAACGTGTGCCAAAGGGCAAATGATGGTGAGCAGGAGGCCTGATGGGTGATTATTTGCCTTTACACATCCTGGGGTACTGAGGCCAATTCATTGCCTCAATATTGTGCCATTTGAAACACACTCATTCAGAGCAGACCTGGCACTAAACTTCAAAGAAACCAGTCATTGGCATTGTGCATTTACCAAAACCAGTGGACAACTACATTGATGATCCTGAAAAATTAACTGGAAGTTTACCAGGAAGTTGTAATGAATTCTTTGCAGGAATGCCAATCCTACATTCTAAGGTATTAATCACACTTGATAAAAGCAGTTGTGATAGAATACAATTTGTAGAAAACTGGTTGCAGGGAAATGTCAGATAGATGTAATCAGGAGGAAGTTCTAAAACTATCCCTATCCTCAATGATGAAAGACCCAGCAGGTAAATGCAAAAGAAAAGGCTGGTCCATTTCAGCCTTCTCCGGTGATCCACACAATCACAGTTGCCGGTCTTCAGATACTTTGATTCATTCCACATTATATTAAGGAGTGACTTAAGATGCTAGATACAGCAAAAGCTATAGGTCCTGACAGGATGCAAGTTGTGATACTGAAGACTTGTGCTCTAGACATAGTTACAGTATTGACATCTACCCAACAAGTAGAAATTTGCCCAGGAATGACATGTCTGCAAAGGCAGGACAAATCCAATCCAGCCAATTATTGTTTCATCACTCTAATCTCAATTATCTGCAAAGTAGTGGAAAGTGTCATTGGAAGTGCATCAAGGCAGTATGTGGTCAAGTGTGGCATCAGGAGCCCTAGCAACATGAAATCGGGGAAAACTCTGTACTGGTTAGAGTCATGCATAACATAAAGACAGATAGTTTGATTGTTGGAGGCCAATCATCTCAGCTCCACATCATTAGTTCCACAGAGCAGGCTCCTAGGCCCACCATTTTCAACTGCTTCATCAATGACCTACCATCTGACATATTGTCAGAAGTGATGGTATTTGTTGATGATTGTTCAGTGAGCAGTATCATTTGCAACTCCTCAGATACTGAATCAGTCTGTGCCTGCATTCACCAAAATCTGACCTGCACTTGGGCATGGACTGAAAAGTGGTAATAGCATTTGTGCCATACAAGTATTTCCAACAAGAGAAATCAAACCATTTTCTCATGATATCCCAAATACATTGCCTTTGCTGAATCCCCTACTATCAACATTCTGAGGCTTACCATGACCAGAAACAGATCTCGACCAAGCCTATAGATATTTTGGCTCAAGAACAGGTCAAAGACTGATAGTTCTTCAGCAAGTAACATCACTTGTCTCCCTAAAGCCTGTGCACCATGTACAAACCACAAGTCAGGGGAATGATCGAATACTCTCCAATTGTCGGATGAGTGCAGCTCCAAAAACATTTAAGAAATTCAATATCATCCAGGACAAAACATGCCTTGAGTGATATTCATTCATGACTTTAAACATTCACTTCCTTCCCCAGTGACACATTGTGCTAGCAGTGTGTACCATCTACAAGATGCACTGCAGCAACTTAGCAAGGCTCCTTCAACAACACCTTTCAAACCTGTCACATCTCAAAGTAAAAATTCACCAAATATATGGAAAACCATCACTGTAAATTCCTGTCCAAGTCACTCACCAGCCTGACTTGGAACAATATCACCATTCTTTAATTTTCACTGGGTTAAAAATCTGGACCTCCCTCCCTCACAAAACTGTGAATGTACCTACAGATGGCAACTCACCACTAATTTCTCAAAGGCAGTTGGTGACAGATAATAAATGCTGGCCTTGTTAGAGACACTCACATCCCAGAAACAAAAAAAGTTGCTGCTGCAAACTTAAATTGTTTAATTTTCTATCCAGCCACTAACATTGCAAGTTGAGAAGCTTTGTATTACAAAACACAGCAGTGATGCCACAAGCTGTGGACTAAACAAATATCACCTGGAAGGATTACAAAGGTTCTAGTCCAAAATTCTTCCTCTTCAGTCCTTGGCTAGCCCAGGGGTACAAACAGTTACCAAATCGCTTGGAGTGATTGATTATTCAGTCTACAATCTCCTGCCCTGTCTGGAAAGAGTGGATAGCAAGAAATTATACTCATTTATGAAAGGATCAAGAACACAGAGGCACTGATTTAAAATAGTTGGCAAAAGTAAAATGAGAAGAATTATTTTTGTGCAACAAGTGGTTAAGGTCTGGAGTGTACTGCTCAAGGGTGTGGTGGAGGCAGCTTCAGTCATATCATTCAAAGAATATTAGACTGTTTGCTGAAAAGGAAGGAAGTGCAGAGTCACCCAGAGAAGGAAGGGGAGTGACACTATGTGAATTTCTCATGCAGAGATCCTGAACAGACAGGAGGGGCTGAATGGCCTCTTTCTGCAATGTGATAATTTTGTGTTTTCCCTTTTGCCTTTGCAATTTCTTTGGATTGATGGGGAATACCTTAATAAATGAGTTGAAAGATGTCCCACCTGTTTCCTATCTGTTATATGGAGTGGTGTGGGGATTGCAGCAAGAGTCTCTGCCAGCCACACTGTTTCACTGTTAGGTCTCTCGCTGCCCAGCACTCAATGCGTGAGTGAAATCCGAGTCATCTCGGTGAGCGGATTTAACCAGCATGATTCCTCAAACCCTTACAGGATAGCCTCACTAAGTGAGACTAGAAGACTTTATTCTTGATAATCAGAAGCTGGCGCTGAATCTGGCCAAACGGGCTATCCCTGGAACTGCACTTATCCCTGAGTACAGTGCTAGCGGCACAACCAGCTAAACCATCTTACCCTCTCCAGTCCCATGTTGTTGAGCCACATACGCTCGACGTATCTTCCAAACGAGCGGAATGCATTGTCAGGGATGGTTCTGATGGAGTTGAAGGAGAGTTTCAGTTCCTCGACCACCCTGAGCTTGCTGAGGGCCGCTGCCGGGAAGCTGTTCAGTTTGTTCTTGTCCAGGTGAAGGGTCGCCAAGTTCTCAACATCATCCAGGGCGCCGGGCAGGATGGTGGTCATGTCATTACCGCTGAGGTGGAGCCACCGCAGTTCCTTAGCGCCAGCGAAGGTGCCCGGTTTGATCTGGTGCATCCTGTTGTTGGAGAGCTGCAGCAGGAACAAGCTCTTGAGCGGGTTCAGCAGCCCCTTGGCGAGCTCACTGATTCGGTTGTTGTCCATGTAGAGGTAGGTCAATTGTGAGAGGTCCTGGAAGGCACCTGGCCTGATGGTGTTAATCTCATTGTTGGACAAGTACAGATAGACGAGCTTCTTGAGCCCACGGAAAGCATTGGGGGAGATCTCTCGGATGTGACAATCCTGGAGATGGAGTGAAACCAGGCCCTTCATGGAGCTGAAGCCATTGGAAGGGAGAATGGGGTAGTTGTTCTGCTGCAGACTCAGGAGCCGGACCTTGTTGGGAACTCTTGGGATTTTCTTCAGCCCTCTGTTCTCACACACCACGTGGAGCAGG
Organism: Chiloscyllium plagiosum; assembly: GCF_004010195.1. NCBI lineage: Eukaryota > Metazoa > Chordata > Chondrichthyes > Orectolobiformes > Hemiscylliidae > Chiloscyllium > Chiloscyllium plagiosum. The sequence goes on from NC_057733.1 coordinate 23,200,540, forward strand.
TCCCCCAGACAATGGCAGCCACTGGGACAGCGAGGAGCTGCTGTCACCAGGGCTAATAGCGGGGCGAGGAACAGCCAGCTAAGGTAATGCATTGTCCGGCCAGGAGACACGCACACACACTGGGAGCAGGGATCCTGCAGCTCCGAGCGAACACTGCAACCCAGAGAGCCGCTATTTATAACCTGCAAACCTCAGCTCCAGGATAGAACCTTTAGAGGCGGAGACTGCTCCCCAACTGCTCACCATTTAACACTGCAAAAGCCAAGAGGCAGGAGACCTGCTTTGGGTGTGTAAATAAGGCAAAGCGTTACAGATTGAGGCGGACGAAACACAGCCAGGTACTCTCAGTTGGATCCATCTCCTGTAATTTGCCACAATCTCGATTTAGTTCCAAAATCCACCTCGGCTTGATCATCTGGACAGCAGCAACAGAAACAGGGGAGCACAGAAGAGACTTAAATCGAAAAGCAAACCACTGCAAATCAGAAAAGAAAATACTGAAATTACTCAGCAGGTCTGACATCCTCTTGGGGAGAGGAAGAGTTCAGGTTCAGGTCGATTACCCTTGGTCAGAACTCTGAAAGGTCACTGACCTGAAATATATTCCCTCTGTTTCTCTCCCACCACATGGGAAACGAACTCTCAGTCGTGTATGGCAAACTAATCAAGCATGCAGTCGTGGCCAGTGCAGAGAGCTTACATCCTTTAAAAAAGGTGAAATTTTAAGATCAGTAACCTACAGGTATGTTGTGTGCTTCTGGAAGTGGCTTTTAATTTAAACAAAACACTCAACAAAAATAGCAAGAAAATTATTTCCCCTCTGGTTTCTCCCTCTTTAAAATTTGAGAAAAAAGGCTCTGACTGTCAGGGATTTGGCAAGGTCTGTGCACCAGCTTGCTGCTGCTGGAGCTGTGCCTGTCTTTCATATTTATGTAATCTGTGAAATGGCTTATTAATCCTCCAGATCTTAAAATGTGCTGAAAAAAGAGAGACAGTCCCAGCTTCCAAAATAGTTTGCAAAGGCAAGAAAGACCACATTTTACAGACAGAAAAAACAACACATTTTTGGGAAGTTAGCTCATACCTTATATAACTAATGTGGAATTCAAGCTTTCCTTGCAATGTGCCTTTCCAAGTTTATTTTCATGTTAGCTTTTTCAAAGGTTTAGTTCAGATTTTCTTCTGTCTCTGTTCTCATGTGTCTCACTGCTTCTTCACTGGGTATGATGGAATTTTGTCCATTAATTCATCACTATGGAAAAGAGTTACAGAATGCTTGAGAGCAAATGGAATTGGAGGCAACCTATTGGCTTGGATAGGGAATGGATGGAGGTAGGAGACACTAGATATGTAATCAAATGGACAGAATGTCACTAGTGGTGTCCTCTGCGGATCTATACAGGGGCTGCAGTGCACAATATTTATGTATTGCTTATATGGAGGAACAGAGAGCTACACATCCACATTGCTGACATTCTAGGTTAGACAATACAATAAATCTTGTCAATAGGAGCAGAAGCTTGCAAGAAGGCGTTGATTTACTGAGTGCGAGAAAACTTTGTGGCATCAAGTTAGTATTAATATATTGCTGAAAATGTGTTGCTGGAAAAGCGCAGCAGGTCAGGCAGCATCCAAGGAGTAGGAGAATCAACGTTTCGGAAGGTTCCTCATTCCTGAAGAAGGGCTCATGCCCGAAACGTCGATTCTCCTGCTCCTTGGATGCTGCCTGACCTGCTGCGCTTTTCCAGCAACACATTTTCAGCTCTGATCTCCAGCATCTGCAGTCCTCACTTTCTCCTCCAGTATTAATATATTGCCTATACAAGAAATGCCCACTATTTGTATTCGATTTGTACGATATTGATATATTGGAAGAAATCAATTTTATGTTAACATTAGTTAATCTTTACGTAAAATTGTATTTATGAACATGTTATTTGGCAGGTATGGTCAGCACCATAGCAAGATCCCAAAAAAAGCAACTTAAAGAAGGACCAATTAATCTGTCTTCAATGGAGGTGTCCGAGAGATGAATGTTAGGCAAATTCCACTCTTAAAATCGTGCCATGGGATTTGTAACAGCCATCTCAATGGGGTTACAACATTTTGGCTATGATTTGTGATGCCTGGAATTATAACTTCACCAGGATGAGAGATTTAGGATTTGTACAGAGTGATCACAATTGCCATCTGTCCAATATGACCTCACTAGATAAAGGGCTTTGCTGAAACAAAGTTTGAACAGTGCATGGTGTTATTTAATGAACAGATTGATCAGCAACTTTTGATGACTAAGAAATCCCACATGAAATTGTGAATTATTACAAGTTGTAGATCAATTTTCGTCTTTCCTGTGTTGTCTTTGCAAAACTGCATCTCATGCTTAGCCTCCTAGTGATGATATAATTGCTGCACATTCATTTCTTATCAAATTCACCAGAAAATGTTGCTAACGTTGAACATTGACAATCGACTTCACTGATCCAAAAGCTGAACAACTGGAAATGAGAAGACTTATTCCTTCACACTATTAATTCTTTTAAGAGATCTAAAAAAAATCATAGTTTTTCTTTTCTCTCTTAATCCTGTCATTCTTTCTCTCTATTTCTCTTTCTGCATCTGATTTAGCACCCTTCTCTCTGATTTTCATCCTTTTATTTCTCAGTCCTAATAATTTAATTGGTTAAAGAGATACTGTTTGTCCCATTATGCACTTTGGTCCCAGATTCCAGTTGTCCCCATTGCACCATTATCATCTCACTGTCAACAAATTGTGAGCAAACATATTTTAATCTAAAAATACAGTTGTACCTGATTCTAATGGGGCATGTTGTGAGTTGCTCCATTCCACTAAAATCTGGCCTAAACTGTTGGAGGTTCTTCCACTCAGTGATAAAATATGCAATGAATGAGTTAATGTTTTGCTATGGACCGTATTCCCAGTTGGAAGATCTGTTTTGGACCTGAATATCTCCATTGTGTCACTGTCCTGGCACAATCTGCCATTTACTCATAATATTTCACATCTGACTATAAATGAGAACCAGCTTTTCATCAGAGTGTCCCACCAGTGCACCATACAATGCGAACTGAGCGTTATGTAATGCCTGTGGTTTTGATCCACAGCTCATCTTTAAATTTAACACTGTGGGCAAATATTGCAGATTATTTATCAGTAGTGTGATTTATGTTGGCGATTCGACTGACTGGGAAAATGAAAAACAAGGAGATAGTGAGCACTGTAGATGCTGGAGAGTCAGAGTTGATAAAGTGTGGCACTGGAAAAAGCACAGCAGGTCAGGCAGCATCTGAGGAGTAAGAGAATCGATATTTCGGGCTTAACCCTTCATCGGGACTGGGAAGGTGGAAGGGGGCTGAGAAATAAATAGGGGGAAGGGAGTGGGGCTAGGGGTAAGGTAGTTGGGATGGTGATAGGTGGCAAAAGTAGGAGGTAATTGTGATAGGTTGATGGGAAGTATGGAGTGGACAGGTGAGAAGGAAGGTAGGTCAGGTCAAGAAGGTGAAGCTGAGTTGGGGGGGGGGTTGGATCTGGGGATGGGGTGAGGGGGGGAGAGGGTGGATTTGGAAACTGGTGAATTCAATGTTGAGGCTGTGTGGTTGTTGACTCCTGAGGCAGAAGCTGAGGTGTTCCTCCTCCAGTTGGTAGGTGGCCTTGTTTAAGCAGTGCAGGATGCCCAGAAGGGACATGTCACGACATCTACTTCAAATCTACCAACTCCCAGAGCTAAATTGACTACACCTCCTCTCACCAACCCCTGCCTCCCCCATACAAATGCAATCCTTTATTCCCAATGCCTCTGCCTCTGCTGTATCTGCTCCCAGGATGAGTAATTGCACTCCAGGACACCTCAAATGTCCTCCTACTTCCAGGACTGTAATTTCCCCTCCCCTGTTATCACTGATACCCTCAATTGCATCTACTCCATCTCCTGCACCTCTGCCCTTGAACCATACATGTCCCCAAACTCCAACAAGGATAGAATCTGCCTGGTCCTCACATTCTACCTCAGTAATCTCCAAATCAAGCATATCATCCTCTGCCATTTTCGCCACCTACTATCAGACCCCACCACCAAAAATATATTTCCCTCCCCATTCCATCTGCATTTCATAGGGACCATTCCCTCCGTGACTTCCTCATTAGCTCCACACTCCCCAGCAACCCTCTCTCCACACCTGGCACCTTCCCCTTCCACTGTAAGAGGGCAAAACCTATGCCCACACCTCTCTCCTCACCTTCATCCAAGTCCCCAAAGGATCATTCCACATCCAGCAGAGATTTACTTGCATATCCTCGAACCACATTTACTGCATCCGTTGCTCTCGATGTGGTCACCTCTACATTGGAGTGACCGAATGCAAACTCACGGAACGGTTCAGGGAACATCTCTGGTCCATTTGTGGCAACCAACGCACCTCCCTGTAGCTATCCATTTCAACTCCACCTCCCACTTCCCCCATGACATGTCTATTCTAGGCCTCCTCTACCACCTAAACTAAGCTACCCATGAACTGGAGGAGGAACACCTCATTTTCCACTTCAGGAGCCTAAAACCACCTGGCCTCAACATTGAATTCACCAGTTTCTAAATCTCCCCAACCCCCACCCCATTCCCGAATCCAACCCTCTGACTCCGCTCCGCCTTCTTGACCTGACCTACCTGTTCACCTTCCTTCTCACCTGTCTACTCCACACTTCCCACCAACCTATCACAATCGCCCTCCTATCATCATCCCAGCTACCTTTCCCCAGCCCCACTCCCCTCCCCCTATTTATTTCACAGCCTGCTTCCCCCTCCCCAGTCCTGATGAAGTGTTAATCCTGAAATGTTGACGCTCTTGCTCATCGGATGCTGCCTGATCTGCTGTGCTTTTTCCAGTGCCACACTTTATCAAAAATGAAAATCAAGGCTGAGTCTCCTAAAGCTGACTCAATAAGCAGGTTGAAGTCAACCTTCACATTTTATTTATAAATCGTTCAAACTCTCTAGCTCTCTGAGCAGTCTGCACTCATCTAATTTTAGCATTTTAGACATTCCTAATTTTAATTGCTCTAATGTTGGTGGCTTGGCCTTTAGCCTTAAGCACCATCCTTAATGCTCTCTGCCTCTCTACCTTTCTTCCTTTAAAGTAGTCAATTTAGTCTATCTCCTTTTCCAAAATTTTGGGCACCTTCTCTGGCATCTCATAATGCAGCCAAGTTCAAATTTGGTTTGATTATGCTACTATGAAGCATTCTTGGTCATTTTTTTACTTCAAGTGGACCATATTGGTGCAAATTAATGATTGATCATTAGACAGAAAAGGGATCCAAAAGTGTCTCAATCAATGGTTACTGCTGCAATCTATTGACTGTAATTATGTCAACTTTTCTGTAATTGTAATTCATTGTTCTAACATTCCTGAGTAATCTTAATTTTTTTTAATGTTAAAGCTCTGACACATATATACATTATGGCTATTTATTGATTCATATTAAAAATATGCCAATGTTATTTGTCTTTTTTAAGGCCTTGGCAAATTAAACACTGGGTGAAACTGTGGTTGATGCAATTTTAAAGTGCTGAAAATGTGTTGCTGGAAAAGCGCAGCAGGTCAGGCAGCATCCAGGGAACAGGAGAATCGATGTTTCGGGCATAAGCCCTTTTTCTCTGCAATGCAAGTGTCCAAAGTTCCAATTTTTTCTCAATCTCTGCACACAGCTACCAAGTAACTTTAACCAGAGCTCTGCACACAGCCTGTAAAATAATTTCAAGCATGAATCATCTGCTTTAGGCCCAGAAAAAGAGATCAAAATATTTTCTAAATGGTGGAAGAATACTAAACTTTTAAAAAGCAAAGAGATTCTAGTAACAACAAAAATCATGAAAAAGCAAATGGCCACATACAACACAAAAAATAAAAAGGCGACTGGAAGGTTGATTTCAAGGATTCTCGAATACAATAGACTTGAAATTATTTTACAGGCTGTGTGCAGAGCTCTGGTTAAAGTTACTTGGTAGCTGTGTGCAGAGATTGAGAAAAAATTGGAACTTTGGACACTTGCATTGCAGAGAACAGCCAGGTGTGTTTTTTTTCACAACTCAAAGGTCAAAAGTAGAGATACATCGTGTTCACTTATTGTTTTAACAAAGTTTTGTAATTTCTGGAGAAGCTATGTTTGATATCTCTGTGGGATAAGCTGACACTAGGTACCTTTGGGTTGAAGAGTTGCCTAGCAACAGCCTTTTGAATTTTTAAGTTGTTGTTTGTCACAAAATGGAGTAAGAACGTTGTACTCTGACCTCCAGAAAGCCTACAAATAAAGATAGGTCTCATACTTTCTCATCTGGTGTGAGCAAAAAAAAACCCTCAAAAACTGCAAAGAAGAACTTCTAACAGAAGCAAAGACCTAGGTCAAAATGACGGCCTACCAAGTTGAGGATTTTCTATTGCTCTGGAGTTAACAACAATGCGATTATTGCCAAAAACTGAAAAGACTGAGAAAGCCACCTCATTCCACTCTTTTAATTTGGACATTGATCCAGAGATTTTGATCTTTTTTGTCCATATTTTCCACCAATGATGACCTCTGGAGCCATCTGTCTCCACTATCTATTTTTGTGTACTTGTGTGGTTGGATTTAAAGAGGATAAGTTTAAGTTTTGCATAGTCATAGTTAATAATCTGTTTTGCCACCTGTTAAAGGATAATATTTTGTATAATGAATACGTTTTATTGATTGAAACTTGGGAGAGTTTTATTTTTGTCCTAGATAGCAGTCGAAGTTAGGTAAGGTAACCATTTTAGTGATTCAATTGGTCAATTACATATTTGTGAGACTCATAGAAGCATGGGGCTTGATTACAATTCACCACCTGCATTCAGACAACAAAAAAGACTTTTTTAACCATGTCCAGATTTATGTTGGAGAGCAGTTTGTCTGGGAAAGTGAATAACAAAATTAAGTCTCCCAAACTAAGTTTCAGAAACAGTCTTTACAGTTACCATGGAGATTTTATTTCTATTTAGTGGTCACAGCCCCCAACAGTCAGGCAGTGAGTGGCATTATGGCTTCGATACAAATGGGCCAGGGCTATATGACAACTAGATTGCTCCAATACTTGGCTGGTAAATTCATTTTGTTCTGGCTTTGATGTTTTACTGACTGTCTTTCTACGTTATTTCAATGTGTGCTGCTCCTCCCCTACTGTAGGCAGACATAAAAATTTATGGGCTGTTACATTGTTTGCATTTACCGTGGGATGTGAGCATCTCTGGAAAGGCTAACACGTGCTATCTGTGCCTAATTAACCTTGAGAAGGTGTTACTGAGCTACCTTCTTGAACCACTGTTATCCGTGTGGTAGAGGTGCACTCTGTTGTTTGGAAGGTTCTGACATAGTGACAGTGAAGGGAGGTGTGTGACTTGAAAGGGAACTTGCAATGAACCAGTGAACATCCTCACTTTTGATTTTGTGTTGGAGGGAATATGTTAAGTATTAATTCATTCTGGAGCCAGTCGGTAAAGCAGGAAACCAAACTCTTAACTGTTTATAGACTATCAGATTATTTGCAAATGTCCGGATCTTTCCAAACCAACAAAGGAGAGAAATCTCTTGCTATACATTTTTGATAAATATTTGAGAAAAGGAGATCAGTCCCTTTTACACTGGGTTGTGTTATTGCACTAGTTCAGAAGAAAATGATCACCCTTTTGTGCATGTGATGATACAGTCCAACCTCCCCCAGTCACCAGTCATGGAAAGCCTCAAACTCATCATGTGCTCCCTCTCCAGGAACACCCAGGCATACACATAACCACAGAAAAAAGGCAGCAATCAAGCTGAAGCTCCCATCTGTCTGGACCTGTTTTTGGCCATATAATTTGAGTTCAGATGCACTGCCTAGTTGGGATTTAAAGCCATGTCCTGAAAGTTTTAACCAAGGTCCCTGGATGACTAATCTTCTAACATCACCATGGGCACAACTGGGAAATGGGCTGATGATAGGGAATAAATTAAGTTGAAAGCAGCACCCATACAGTGACTTGAACCCCAGACACTCACATTTAAAAGATCAGCTACTCTCTTAGCTGAGCTATCCAACACCTTCCAAATTAAACTCTGATCTTAAAGTGCTTAATCAATTTTCCCCACCTATCTCCTGCTAATGTTAAGGATATAATTAATAGGACATTAGTGTGGAAGGGGTCATGCAGAGGTTGTCTCCTTATTAAATCCCACTTGCCTCAGTAATGTGTTAGGAGAAAGTGAGGACTGCAGATGCTGGAGGTCAGAGTCGAAAAGTGTGGTACTGGAAAAGCACAGCAGGTCAGGCAGCATCCGAGGAGCAGGAGAATTGACGTTTCAATGATGAGGAATTTATGCTTGAAACATCGACTCTCCTGCACCTGGGATGCTGCCTGACTGGCTGTGCTTTTCCAGCACTACACTTTTTGACTCAGTAGTGTGTTATGCTATTATGAATAAGTTGATGATAAGTGGTTTTCCATTAACATGGATGAGATGGTTAAGCTGAGGACACTGCCCTCGGAACTTCAGCAGCCATGTCCTGGGGCATCATTCCTTGACAACTATCTTCTCTTCTGCTGGGAATAACTCCCAACCAATTTAGAGTGTCTCCCTGATTCTCGCTGATTTCACTTTTGCTAGGATCCCCTACCTGCACACTTGGTCAAATATTACCTTGATATCACTTCAATCTCAACTCTAGCATTCAGTGTCTTTGTCCATGTTTTAACTAAGGCTGAGGTCTGGAGTTGAGAGGTACTGGTGCAATCCAGAATGAGCGTTGATGAGCAGGTCATTGCCACTTGAATACTGTCAGTGACACTGGCCATCATTTTGTGTGATGGTGTGCGATTTGGCGAGATTGGATTTGCCCTGCTTTTTGTAGACAGGATCAATCTGGACACTCTTTTTCTTTGTCCTCGAGATGCCAGGGGATAAGTGTGTGGTTTGTTCTGGAGAACAAGTTTTCTGTTCTAAGGCCGCAATGTTGGCACAGCCCACAGCCTTTACTGTGAGAGAGGTTTTGCTATTTTTTAAATTGCTTGCCTGAGAAACCTGTGATGGATTTAATCTGGGCTTGGTTATTTATATATTTCCAGAGCTGCAAAACACAAGGTTTATCCTCATCCAATAACTGGGATTTAAAGCTCCCTGCAGAATTGTGATGGGAAGTGGGGGCTAATATGCAATGGGTGCATAGGAAGGAAGTGCAAAAACCTGTCACCTTCCCAACTACTTCCCTCCCATTAAGTCCAGAGTGGGAAGAGTTAAGGATAACCCCTTAAGGCACTATTAAAAACCTCACCAGTGGTTTTAAAGCAGCAATGATGGGGACACATCATGTGGCAAAGTTGCCAGTGCCCTATCAGATATACCAATGACCTGGTGAGGGTATGATTCAATTAAGGCATCTTGTTTCCAACAGAGTGATCTGCCAGTGGTACGGAAGTGATATAGAATCATACATCACAGAAGAGACACTTTGGCCCAGCAACAAAAAAATTACTTTAAATCTATGCTGCTTCTGCCTTCCAGCATGTAGCCCAAAGCCTCGAATGTTATGACACTTCAAGTGCACATCCAAGTACATTTTAAAAGTTGTGAGGTTTCCCATTTCAACTACACCTCCCATGATGTGAAGGTGCTGGTGTTGGACTGGAGTGGACAAAGTGAAAAATCATCTTGATCAATCTGATTTTTAACTTTGTACACCTCCCAGGTGGTGCATTGCAGATTCCCACCACTCACTGGGTGACAACATTTTCCCTCAAATCCCTTCTAAATCCCCTATCTTTCACCTTATGTCAGAGTTGCCAATCCTTAGGCGCCATCTTTCTCCTCTGGGCCGATTCACCTTTGCCGTTGCCCATGCCAGGCACATCAGCATCGGAGACTTTCACTGCGTTTGATATTGTCATGGTGCCATCCTGCCACTACATCAATGCCGATAGTGCAGGACCCAGCCAATGATGAAGTCACCAATCTTCCGATGCCATCCATTACTGTTGGGCCTACATCACTGACGCCGACACAGGACTCGTTCTCCCCTCTGCACAGGGCTCACTCTCCCCTATGGTGGGCTAGCTCTCCTGTCAGCGTTGTGCTCTCTCTCCCCTCCGCACTGAGCTCTCTCTCCCCCTCTGCACTGAGCCCTCTCTCCCCTCCACACTGAGCTCGGTCTCCCCACTCCACACTGAGCTCTCTCTCCCCGCTTCTCACTGAGCTCTCTCTCCCCACTCCGCACTGACCTCTCTCTCACCTCCGCACTGGGCTCTCTCTCCCCTCCGCATTGAGCTCTGTCTCCCCACTCCACACTGAGCTGTCTCTCCCTCTCTGCACTGAGCTCTCTCTCCGCTCCGCACTCAGCTGTCTCTCCCCCTCTGCACTGGGCTCCCTTTCCCTTCTGCACTGAGCTCTCTCTCCCCACTCCACACTGGGCTCTCTCTCCGCTCCGCACTGGGCTCTCTCTCCCCCTCTGCACTGAGCTGTCTCCCCCAACTCCACACTGAGCTCTCTCTCCCCTCCGCTCTGAGCTCTCTCTCCCCACTCCACACTGAGCTCTCTCTCCCCACTTCA
>NC_057733.1:23212661-23213580 GCF_004010195.1 Chiloscyllium plagiosum
GCACTGAGCTCTCTCTCCCCACTCCACACTGAGCTCTCTCTCCCCCGCTGCACAGGGCTCTCTCTCCCCTCCACACTGAGCTCTCTCCCCTCTGCACTGTGCTAGCTCTCCCTTTTGCACTGAGCTCTCTCCCCTCCGCACTGAGCTCTCTCTCCCCTCCACACTGAGGTCTCCCTCCCCACTCCGCACTGAGCTCTCTCTACCCAGTCCACACTGAGCTCTCTCCCCCTCCGCAGTGAGCACTCTCTCCCCATTCCACAATGAGCTCTCTCTCCCTTCTGCACTTAGCTCTCTATCACCTCTACTCTGTGCTCGCTCTCCCTTCTGCACTGAGCTCTCTCTCCCCACTCCACACTGAGCTCTCTCTCTCCCCTCCGCACTGAGCTCTCTCTCCCCTCCGCAGAGCTCTCTCTCCCCACCACACTGAGCTCTCTCGCCCCTCCGCACTGAGCTCTTTCTCACCTCCACACTGAGCTCTCTCTCCCTTCTGCACTAAGCTCTCTCTCCACTCCGAACTGAGCTCTCTCTCCCTTCTGCACTCAGCTCTCTCTCCCCTCCACACTGTGCTCGCTCTCCCTTCTGCACTGAGCTCTCTCTCCCCACTCCGCACTGAACTCTCTCTCCCCTCTACTCTGTGCTCACTCTCCCTTCTGCACTGAGCGCTCTCTCCCCACTCCGCACTGAGGTCTCTCTCCCCTTCTGCACTATACACTCTCTCCCCTCCTCTCTCTCTCCCCACTCCACACTGAGCTCTCTCCCCCAACTCCACACTGAGCTCTCTCTTCCCTCCGCACTGAGCTCTCTCTTCCCTCTACTCTGTGCTCGCTCTCCCTTCTGCACTGAGCTCTCTCTCCCCACTCCGCACTGAACTCTCTCTCCCCTCTGCACTGAACTCTCTCTCCCTTCTGCACTGAGCTCT
>NC_057733.1:23214420-23214685 GCF_004010195.1 Chiloscyllium plagiosum
CTCTCCCTTCTGCACTGAGCTCTCTCTCCCCAGTCCGCACTGAGCTCTCTCTCCCCCGCTGCACTGGGCTCTCTCTCCCCTCCACACTGAGCTCTCTCTCCCCTCTGCACTGTGCTAGCTCTCCCTTTTGCACTGAGCTCTCTCCCCTCCGCACTGAGCTCTCTCTCCCCTCCACACTGAGGTCTCTCTCCCCACTCCGCACTGAGCTCTCTCTACCCAGTCCACACTGAGCTCTCTCCCCCTCTGCAGTGAGCTCTCTCTCCCC
>NC_057733.1:23215185-23262719 GCF_004010195.1 Chiloscyllium plagiosum
GAGCTCTCTCTCCCCTCCGCACTGAGCTTTGTCTCCCCTCCACTCTGTGCTCACTCTCCCCTCCACGCTAGGTTCACTGTTCCTTTTGCTCAGCTTGCTGTCTCCTCTGCTCTCTGCTCGCCCTCCTCCCCAGGAGTCTTGCCACTGTCAATCACTTGGAAGAGCCAGCTCTTGCCACCACTGCTACACATGCTCGGGAGGCTGGACCCACTCTTGCCCTGCCGAGGATACTGAAAAAGCCTTTTAAAGTGAAAAAAGCAAAAGGAATAGAGCAACAGTCAAAAAAACAAAGAAAGCAGACCGAAAGGTACGATTTGTGGACCAGAAACCTGAACACCTGCTACCCCACCGCCATCTTGGCTCAATCTTTATGCCCTGGCCTGAAGTACTGCAGAAGGCCTCTGCACCCAGTGGCACTGCCAATTGTGGAGAGCTGCTGCCCTTCAGGAGAAAATCGTTGGTGAAGCCATTCATATTCAGAGGGTTGCCTAATCCTAGTGTCCACCCTGATTTCCACCAGATGTCAAGAGGGTGGGCAGGCTCACCCATACAACCATCAAATGCCATCCAATATTTCACATATCATCCTCAAGTTCAATGTCTGCTTTGTCCCTCCCTTTTGTTAAAAAAAAAGAACAAGGATCTCTCCTTGTGCTTCTACACTCATTAGCTTTTTGGTACTTAATTGCCCCTAAGCTCTCCTGAATTATCCACGTACGATTTATGAATTTATAAAATACCCTGCATTAAGTGCATTTGTACAAATTGTTTCTACCACTCCCTGATGAAGTGAGTTTCATCTTCTCATATTCTCTCATCAAAACTTCCAGCAAAATGATAATGTACTGAACCTACACTTAGATTATAAACCACTGTCAGTTCATCAGACTCAGCGGTGCTGGGTCTGAAGAAGCAAAACTCTCTCATTGAGACAGTCCTTAGAAAAGAATAAAACTCTTGGAAGTGACAGCTTGCAGGCGAAGTTGTATTCAGCTCTGTGGGATTTGATTGGCCAGGACCTGCTGGAGGTGTGCAGTAGAATGCTTCTGGCAGGTAGCATGTGCAAATCAATGAGGAAAAGTATCATTAGATTAGAATACATTACATTACATTACAGTATGGAAACAGGCCATTCGGCCCAACAAGTCCACACCGACCCGCCAAAGCGGAACCCACCCATACCCCTACATTTACCCTTTACCTAACACTGCGGGCAATTTAGCATGGCCAATTCACCTGACCTGCAGATCTTTGGACTGTGGGAGGAAACCGGAGCACCCGGAGGAAACCCACGCAGACACGGGGAGAACTTGCAAACTCCACGCAGTCAGTCGCCTGAGGCGGGAATTGAACCCAGGTCTCCGGTGCTGTGAGGCAGCAGTGCTAACCACTGTACCACCGTGCCGCCCATCACCCTCATCTACAAGTGGCATGGAGAGGGAGGAAATTAGAAATTAGAAATTTCACTATTGAATGCAGACTACAAAATCATATCGAAGATCATCGCCAACTAGGTCAGGTCACCTCTGAGCTCGGTGATTCACCCCACCCAAACCTGTGTTGTACCGGGTAGGACAATCTCTGAGAGCCTTGAGCTCCTCAGAGATATGATCGCTTACGTGCAGGATGGGGGGGATGGACACCTGCCTCACCAGCCTGGAATAGAAGAAGGCCTTTGACAGGATATTGCACACCTACATGTGGAATGTGCTCTCCAAAATGGAATTTGGGCAGGGAATCTGCAATTGGGTACGACTGTTCTTCACCAGCATCATTAGTGCAGTCTCAATTAATGGGTGGGAATCCGATCAGGAGTCAGGCAGGACAGCCCACTCTCAGTTGTCTTGTTTGTGTGTTGTATTGAGCCTGTTGCTAAGTCTATTAGGAAGGATGCGAGCCTGAGAGGGGTAACTATACCAGACAGCAGAGATCTGTAGGTTAAAACCTCCTAGTACATGGATGTTGTCGCCGTTTTCTGCTCGGATCTACTCAGTGCGCAGACTCATGAATATTTGCAACCTGTTCGAACTGGGGGCCCAGGTAATTCGAGGCAAAAATGAGGTCATGTTCTTTGGGAACTGGGCCGACCAATCCTTTATTCACTTCACTGACAGGGCAGCTTACCTGAAGATGCTGGGAAAATGGTTTGGAGAGGCCAGGGTGTGTGTGCAAAATCTTGGTAGGATCATATTGCTAAAGTGAGACGGAAACTTGGCTTTTGGTAGCTCCCTCTCAATTGTGGGTAAAAACGTGGTCATCAGGTGTGAGGCACTCTTTCTGTTGTGCGTGGCGCAGGTTTGGTCCATTCCCAGGGCCTGCACCAGTGCAGTCACCTGAGCCATCTTCCACCTCATCTGGAGGTCTAAGATGGGACCACAGGGATACCATTTACAAAACACTGAATAAGTGGGGATAGGTACTGGGATGTACCTAACATTTTAATTCTGATGGCCACCTTTTGTGTGGCTGCATCAAGCTGTGCATAGATCCTCGGTACACAAACACCAAATGTCATTATGTACTGAGCTTCTGCCTGCCCTCAGTGTTGCAAATGATGGGCTTGGCCTCGTTGCTGATTAGTCCAGCAAAAGAGAAGATTCTGCCTTTTGTCATTAAACAGTAAATCTTATTGAATGCACGTTGTACAGATGCCTAACGCACACATAAGCCTATGCACTATATCAAAACTATCATAATATTGAACTGTCAACATCTCACTTTGCACTGTCTACTGTATCATAGCTGAGTCCGGATAAACATGTTACTAAACTAAGGATAATTCCAATGCAAATATAGAATTCCAACTTCCCAAACCACATCCCAGGCTAAAGATTGCTGATCCAAACATAACATTTAATTTAAAGAAAAACTTGGTCCAGGAATGAAATGTTCTCAGTTACTTAGTTCTTAATCCTTAGTCCACTAAATATAGCTCTGAATTTTGATCAACAGTACATTTAAAAAGCCTCAATGCCTTTGTATATGAGGCATGTTTGCAGAAAGCCTGCTCTGAGAGAAACCAAGCTCATGGAAAGTTTAAAATCTTCGCTCTGCGAGACCCCATTATTGTAAATATTGACAGAGAATCCATTTGACTTTGTAAGTCCTTCTTTGTGTATACTTTCCCCGATAAACACACAAGAATCTTGCGGAAATGCAGCTACTGACTGAAAGGAGAACTACTGGCCCAGGTACTGAAAGGGAAGCAGAGATTGTCAATATTTGTTTCGTTCTTGGGATGTGGGTGCCATAGAAAGGCCAGTGTTTATTGCCATCCCTATTTGCCCTTGTGAAGATGGTTATCAAAGAAATATGGAGTCATTTATGGCACAGAATGAGACTATTCAGCTCATCAAGCCCACACTAGCTGCCCAGAGAGCAATCTGGTCATTTTGCTGTTCTATCCTGTAGACCTGCCAACATACTTCCTTCAAGTGTAAATCCAGTGGCCTTCTGTTATCATTGATCATTTCTGCTTTCAACACCATCTTAGGTGGTGAGTTCCAGGTCATTGCCACTTGCTACATAAAATCATTCTTTGTAATATTCTCCCTCCATCACTTCCTCAAGAGTTTAGACCTCTGTCCCCTAGTCCTTGACTAACTTATCAAAATCTTGTTTCCTGTATCCAATCTTCCCTGAATCCCTTTTCTCCAAGAAAAACTAATTCAGCTTCTCAACCTAACCTTGTAGCTGTACTTCCTGGAACCATTCTGGTCGATCTCCTCTGCACCCCCTCATTACACACTACATCCTGCCTAAATGATGGTGACCAGAATTGGATGCATTAGTCTAGCTGTGTCCTAACCTCAGTTTTACAAAGGATCAGCATAATTCCCCAACTTTTGTGAATAATGACTTTCTTAGGGGAAGTAAGATCCCAAATGCTTTGCTAACCACTGTCTCAGTCTGACTGTCCACCTTGAAAGATCTATGTATATGACCCATTTAACTCCCTCTGTCCCTATAAACTTTATGTTGATTCTCTCTCTTCCTTTTGCAAACTTTAGCACTTCACACACACTGAATTAATTCTGCTCTTGTCTGCCCATTCTACTAGTCTTTTGTGAAAACCATCCTACTTGCTTCAATTAATACCTGTGGGAATGAGTTTCACATTCTCATACTCATTTAGAGCAAAGAAACTCCTGAAATCATCATTGAATTTCTTATTGACTTTCTTAAACAGATAGCTTCCAGTTATGCTGTGCCCCACAAGAGGGGCCATTCTGCTAGCCGACTGTGTCATGTTGCAGGTGATTGGTATTATCCTTACTGTTTGACCCTCCAAGTTTGGCATTACTGCCCAATTTTGAAATTTTACTTTGCATTCCAATGCCTACCATTTTCCAGTCAAAAAAACACATTTATCACAAATTGTTACTTTCTGTCTTTAAGCAAATCTTTTCATTTAAGTGATCCCTGGCCCTCCAATTTCATGGGCAATAATTTTATTTACTGACTTCTTATATGGTACTTTGTCAAACACTTCATCAGACAACATTCATTGGAGTTTGCAGTGGGAAGGGGAGGATCCAGTAGTTGTGGTCCATATAGGTACCAATGACATGGGTAAAACGGGGAAAGAGATTCTGCATTGAGAATATGTGGGGCTAGGCACTAAATTGAATTTGTAAAGCAGGATCTCAAATGTTATAATCTCTGGATTATTAGTTGTGTTGTATGTAAATTGGCAAAGGGTACATAAAATTAGAGAGATGAATGCGTGATCCAAAGACTGGAATGAAAGCAGTGGGTTTCAGTTTGTGGGCCACTGGAACCTGTCCTGGGGAAAATAATCGAGGGGATGTTATTGAGGGTGTACCATACGGGTGGTCTACACCTGAACCGTGATGAGGCTAGTGGTCATGTAAACTACATAACAAAGGAAGTAATGGAGGATTTTAAACTAAATAGTGGAGGCAAACAGTCTGTGATTTCATGGCCTGGCATACCCCTGCATTTCCATTACCCCCAAGGGAGGGAATTAACATTGATCAAAGAGGAGTGCAGCAGAATGTGACATATCTAAAAATGAGATATCCTTCTGGTGAAAATGCAAAAGAAGATTATATGCTTGCTAAACAATGGAGGCAGTGTGCAGTGGAACTAAACAATCTCGAAATCAGGAGATCAGGTCAAGCTTTGCAGTCTTACAACATTCAGTTGTAAATGAGTAAACAATTAAATAATGAGCTCGAGGAGGAGGATCTAAAACCATCCCTTTCCTAATAGGGTGGAGAGTGCAGCACGTGTGTAAATCTAAAAATCTCTTACATCTCCCCTCAGTCTCCAATGCTTCAAGGAAAACAAGCTTCTCCAACTTAGCGTGGTAACTAAATACCCCTCCTCTCTGGGACAATTCCAATAAATCTTCTCTGCACCTTCTCAAGGATTCTCGGATATATGCTAAAGCACGGTGACCAGAACTGGATGCAATATTCTATGTGGCCTAGGCCCTGTAAGGTTTAACTTTCCAGTCTTTGGACTCAATACCATTATATATGAAGCCCAAGATCTCATACACCTTGCTAACCATTTCCTCAATGTGTCCTGACACCTTCAAAGATCTATGCACGTGCATCCTGATTTCTCCGTTCTTGGACACCTATTAGAAGCAGGCAGTAATTCTATTATCTAAAATGCATCGTTTCATACGTATCTGTATTAAATTCCATCTCCTACATGAGTGCCAATTCTACCACCCTAGCTATGTTTTGTTACAGTCAATTAGCATCCTCTTCAACCAAAAGAGAAAATGCTGGAAAATCTCAGCAGGTCTGGCAGCATCTGTAAGAGAGAAAAGAGCTGATGTTTTGAGTCTAACTGACCCTCGAAACGTCAGCTCTTTTCTCTCCTTACAGATGCTGCCCGACCTGCTGAGATTTTCCAGCATTTTCTGGTTTGGTTTCAGATTCCAGCATCCGCAGTAATTTGCTTTTATGTAGCATCCTCTTCACTTTTTTGTCACTGCTCCAAGCTTGATGTTCTCAGCAAAATTTGACATTTTATTCTGCTCAGTATCCAAGGTCACTTCTGTATATGAAAATGCAGTTTCTCTTGTTTTATGTCTCACAGTTAGTATGATTAAATTATCATGACTGTATCCAAGCATGTTACCTGAAGGTATAACGATCTCACAGTCTATCTCATGTCAGATGACTTGAAGTATGACACATTGCTGAAAGAGCCTGAGGAATGTAATATCTGTACATAATAGTTAGTTATAAGAAATGACTGTTGAATTCTTCACTACCATGATATCCACTTCAAGCATCTCATGTTATCAGAAGTACATAAACATTGCTGCACAAGGTAAAGCACCCTACTGGAGACAAACTCACACTAGCCCTTAAACTTATCCTTGGGAACATTATTGTCCACAAACCTCCAGTCGTTAAAAATAACCATTTATCATGGCTTTCTGTTGCTGTCCTTAAGCCAGTTTTTATTCATTGGCTTTCCTGTTCCATGAGCCCATTTTGCTGTCAACCTTTTATGTGGTGCTTTGAATTTAAAAAGAGAAGAATAAGGTTTTTCTAAACATTAAAAAGCTAGAAATTATGAGGGTTGAAAATAATTCTGGTGTACAGGTATATGGGTCACTAGGGTGTAGGTTTGCTAGCTGAGCTGTATGTTTGATATCCAGACGTTTCATTACCTGGCTAGGTAACATCATCAGTGGCGACCTCCAAGTGAAGCGAAGCTGTTGTCTCCTGCTTTCTATTTATATCTTTCTTCTGGATGGGGGTTCCTGGAGTTTGTGGTGATGTCATTTCCTGTTCGTTTTCTGAGGGGTTGATAGATGGCATCTAGATCTATGTGCTTGTTTATGGCGTTGTGGTTGGAGTGCCAGGCCTCTAGGAATTCTCTGGCATGACTTTGCTTAGCCTGTCCCAGGATAGATGTGTTGTTCCAGTCGAAATGGTGGTTTTTTTCATCCGTGTGTAGGGCTATGAGGGAGAGGGGGTTGTAGTCTTTTTGTGGTTAACTTTCTTCCTGTTTGCCCTAGATAGTGTTTGTGGCAGGCCTTGCATGGAATTTTGTAGATGACATTGGTTTTGTCCATGGGTTGTACTGGGTCTTTTAAGTTTGTTAGTTTTTGTTTGAGAGTGTTGGTGGGTTTGTGTGCTACTAGGAGTCCGAGGGGTCTCAGTAGTCTGGCTGTCATTTCTGAAACTTCTTTGATGTATGGTAAGGTGGAAACACAAAGAACAGATTCAAGAAGCCCTCCATCTATCCAAACTAGACTTAATTATGTTGTTCTGAATATTCACTGCAGTCCCAATAATCAAAAACCCTTTGAATACCTGTATAAATGGAACACATGCTTACAGGTTGGAGTTGAAGAGCAGAAAGAGAGGCCTCTCAAATTCTTTTCACCTCTGTATGAAACCAGACTGATCAGAGCCCAGCCTGGTTTATTAACCTTCAGAGGAAAAAAAAATCAAGGACAGAATATTTTGAGCCAAGGAGCAGCTTTTAGAAAGAAAAAGGGACGAGCTTTATGACAAGCAATACATCTTTTCTTTTGTACTCTCTTCTTTTAAAACTAAATGCCGAAATTACACTTGCATATCTTATTACCTGGAATCTGCATGCAGATTTTCTGCGGTATGTACGACAGCATCCAGATCCTTCAGCATCAAAGAGCTCTGAAGTTTCTCTCCATTTAGGTAAGATATTACATGCCTTTTCCTCTGACCAGAATGGATAACCTCCAAATTAAATGCTATCATTAAAAATTTGGTCCATTCACCAAAGCTATCCTCATCCATTTGTAAGTCTCTTCCATATTCATTGCAATCTACTTTATCACCAATTTTCGTGTCATGTGAAAATTTGGGTATGGTATCTTCCGTCCCTTTATTCAGGTAATAATGCAGATTAAAATAGTTGGGGCTTAAGGATTGTTCTAATGGTACTTCAAACGTTGCCATTCAGAAACGTACCATCCACTCTCTGTCACTGCATTTTGTAGTTTTGTCAATACCCCATCCAAGCTTATAATTTTCTCCGAGCCTCTTGCGCTTTTATTGCATGGATTAAACATTTATTCAGCCTTTTATTCTCTGCCTTTTGGAAGGCCAGTAATATTACATCAGCAGGATCCCCATTATCCACCATACTTTTCGTGCTTTTGGGTAATTTGGCCGAGTTGGGAAGTTGATTTGCAGACGTCACTTTCTGGGTGACCTTGTCAATGCTTTGAAGCTTCATGTGAAGTGCTGCTCGACTGTGTCTTGTGGAATTTATTTGGCTCTGTTCCTGCTGCTTCCATTTGCCAGTTCTGATTGTTCATTGTAATGAAAAATATATTAGGTATAGATTTATCTGTCTGTTGATGGAGTCCGTAGATGATGCCATGTTTCTAGAAATTCTCTGGCTGTCCTCTGTTTAGCTTGTCCTTTGACCATTATGTGGTCCCAGTCGAATTTGTGTGCATGGTCACTCGGGACAGCTGGTCGTGGAATTTAGTGGCTGTTCATGGATGGAGATTGCTAATTGTCTGCCTCTTTGTCCTATATAATGGTTGGCACAGTCTTTGCATAGAATCTTCTAAATTATGTTTGTGTTGCACATGATGGGTCTAAAATTCTGGTGAGTTGTTGGCTGTCGTTCAATGGGCTTCCATGAATCTGGCTGGTTGCCTTACCATATATCAAAGAAGTTTCAGAAATGACAGCCAGACTACTAAGACCCGTCGGAATCCTAGTAGCACACAAACCCACCAACACTCTCAAACAAAAATTAACAAACTTAAAAGACCCAGTACAACCCATGGACAAAACCAACGTCATCTATAAACTTCCATGTAAGGACTGCCACAAACATAGGACAAACAGGAAGAAAGTTAGCCACCAGGATATATGAACACCAGCTAGCCACAAAAAGACACGACCCCCTCTCCCTCATAGCCCTACACAAGGATGAAAAAAAACACCATTTCGACTGGGACAACACATCTATCCTGGGACAGGCTAAGCAAAGTCATGCCAGAGAATCCCTAGAGGCCTGGCACTCCAACCACAACTCCATAAACAAGCACATAGATCTAGATGCCATCTATCAACCCCTCAGAAAACGAACAGGAAATGACATCACCACAAACCCCAGGAACCTCATCCAGGAGGTCGCCACTGATGATGTTACCTAGCCAGGTAATGAAACGTCTGGATATCAAACCTACAGTTCAGCGAGCAAACCTACACCCTAAACCTCAGCCTGAGCTACAAACCTTCACAAACCTTGCGATATGGGTCACTATGGAGCTTTTATTTCTAAAGCATACTTTTTGCTACTTTATACAAAGCTATATGGAGCTAGACGACATCTGGAGTACTCTGAGATGTTCGTGGAACCACATCTTAGGAAGGATATATCGGACTTGCAAGGAGTTTAGAGAAGATTTACCAGAATTATAATAAAAACAAAACAAAATCAAAGAACTGCAAATGCTGGAAATCTGAAATGCAAACAGAAAATACAGGAGAAACTCAGCAGGTCTGGCAGCATCTGTAGAGGGTGATGTTTCTCTCTACAGATGCTACGAGATCTGCTGCGTTTCTCTAGCATTTTCTGTTTATCTTTACCAGAATGATACCTGGTTTCATGGGTTACATTACAGGAGTGATTACATCAACGATGGTAACATTCCCTGGAGATGAGAAAGTAAAGAAATAATCTGATTCATGATTTCAAGATACTAAGGAAACCAATGGAGTAGATAGGTACAATTTGCACTGGATGGGGAATCTAGCACATAGGGAATGGTAAAAACTTTACAGCCAAACATTTTAGGTATGAAATTCAGAAGCTGTGGTCTGCACAAAGAGTTGTAAAATTTTAAAAAAGGCATTTTAAATTTAAATCAAGATTGGTAAGTGTTTGTGAAATGAACTACTAATGGGTTTTTCACAAAGGCAATTCAGCAATAATCCCATTGAATGGTGGAACATTTTGAGGGTTTTTCTGCCCTAGTTCTATTCCTATGTGCATGTATACACAAGTCGACATGTAATTTTGTTAATGGAACGTGGACATCTCACAACCAGCAAATATTTCCCAACCTCAGTTGCCATAAGAAGGTAGTTGTGAGTGTTATTATCTAATAGGGTCTGGCAAATATGTCTGAGGCCAAATGAAACAAGGGAAGAAGTAGCAATCATATCTTAATTGTGGGGAACTGAGTGAGAACTTGATTGGGTATCTATATATGGGAAACAGATATTCTTTAGGGTTGGAATTGACCTTGTGTGATTTAGAATAAAACTCTGATCAGAAAAGCTTATGCCTGGACTCTGTTAATCTCAGGAATCAACCTAGTAAACCTTTATCTCCAAGGCACAGATTAATAGAATGATGGAAAGCTCACCACTTGTCTAGATGTTTGCAGCTCCAACAAATCTCAAAAAGCTCAACATCATCTGGAATTATATTCTCCTCCATAAATATTCACTCTTTCCACGACCAATTTACTTTGGTAGCAGTATTTACCATCTACAAGATGTATTGCAGCAACTCCTAAAGCCCTCCAAAATGCTTCCCTTTCAAACCCACAACCTCTACAACCTAGAAGGACAAAGGCATGAGAGACATCAGTCCAACACTGTCTGGGTCTCTTCTGCAGCTAAGAAAGAATATAGAATTATACAGCACAGAAACAAACCCTTCAGTCTAATGCTTCCATGCCAGCCAGACACCCCAATCTGACTTAGTTCCATTTGCTAGCATTTGGCCCATATCCTCTAAACAGTTCCTACTTATATACCCATCCAGATTCCTTTTAAATGTTGTAATTAGATTAGATTAGATTACATTACAGTGTGGAAACAGGCCCTTCGGCCCAACAAGTCCACACCGACCCGCCGAAGCGAAACCCACACATACCCCTACATTTACCCCTTACCTAACACTACGGGCAATTTAGCATGGCCAATTCACCTGACCCTGCACATCTTTGGACTGTGGGAGGAAACCGGAGCACCCGGAGGAAACCCACGCAGACACGGGGAGAACGTGCAAACTCCACACAGTCAGTCGCCTGAGGCGGGAATTGAACCCGGGTCTCAGGCGCTGTGAGGCAGCAGTGCTAACCACTGTGCCACCATGCCGCCCACAAATTGTACCAGCCTCCACCACTTCCTCTGGCAGCTCGTTCCATACATGCACCACCCTCTGCAGTAAGAAGTTGTTCCTCAGGTCCTTTTTAAATCTTGCCCCTCTCACCTTAAACCTATGCCCTTTAGTTTAGGACTCCCTCACCCTCAGAAAAAGACCTTGGCTGTTCACCCTATCCATGCCCCTCATCATTTTATAATGTCTGTAAGGCTACCCCTCAGCCTCTAATGCTCCAGGGAGAAATCCCCAGCCTATTCAGCCTCTCCCTATAACTCAAATCCTCCAGCCCCACCAGCATTCTTATAAATCTGTGCTGAATGTACCTGGAGTCGAGATTGTTTATTATAATTTTGTGTAGAGGTTTCAGTGAAGCCTACTGGCATGCAGATCATTTCATCTGCTGTGGTTAAGATGGAACATTCCTGAGGAAGGGCTTATGCCCGAAACGTCGATTCTCCTGCTCCTTGGATGCAGCCTGACCTGCTGCGTTTTTGCAGCAACACATTTTTCAGTTAAGATGGAACATGGCTGATTCACTATTCGACTAAATGTCTTGACTGCATTCGATCATAGATAATAAGCATTAGGGTGAAGATCTGGAGGTTCGCATTGAACTTTACTATGACCAGAATCAGAAAAGGAAAGGCTTAAAGGAAAGAAACTTGGCAAAAACAAGTTAACTTGAAACAGAATGAGTCACCATGAAGACTAAATATATCATGTTGAGAGTTGGCTAAAGTAAGTCAAATCTTACAGGTGGTAATGAAAAGGCTCATGATGTAGAATGAAGATGGCTGTGGTTGTTTCTTATGAAAGACTACTTTGTGAAAGTTGGGTGTCTCCCAATAGTACGAGTATTGAATGGTGCCTGGCATTCTATGCAGTAGGAGTGATAGTGTAATCATTAGTCTGCAATGGGTCTGGAAATTTTTGTCCATCTCACACTGGCATTCATTTCCCTTTCCATTTCTGCTTGTTGAACAAAATGGAAAATTCCAGAAAAACATTTTAGCAAAAGATGAACCAAGGTTTACTTGAAAGGGCACCATTGCAATGGAAACAGTCCTAATGAAACATTTCATTCTGCCAACATTCAGCCTCCAGAAAACAGAAAGAGGGCATATGACCATGCAACATTACTGGTTCAGGATGAAGAGCATGAAAGGACTGGTACTGTAAACTGTGCAATATCTACCCTGGGAGTGTTGGATGTGACAGTGCAGAGCAAGCTTTACTCTGTATCTAACTCTTTGCTGTAACTGCCCTGGAAGGTGGGGAAAAAGTGAGAAGCAGTTGGTCTGATAACCTGACATCAATCATCAGGAAAATGCTGGAATCAAGTCACCCAGAAAAATCATAGTAGTCATAGAGTCATAGAGATGTACAGCACGAAAACAAATTCTTCAGTCCAACTCATCCATGCCGATCAGATATCCCAACCCAATCTAGTCCCACCTGCCAGCACTTGGCCCATATCCCTCTAAGGAGAAAGTGAGGTCTGCAGATGCTGGAGATCAGAGCTGAAAATGTGTTGCTGGAAAAGCGCAGCAGGTCAGGCAGCATCCAGGGAACAGGAGAATTGACATTTCGGACATAAGGGCTTATGCCCGAAACGTCGATTCTCCTGTTCCCTGGATGCTGCCTGACCTGCTACACTTTTCCAGCAACACATTTTCAGCCCATATCCCTCTAAACCCTACCTATTCATTTACCCATCTAGATGCCTTTTAAATGTTGCAGTTGTACCAGCCTCCACCCACTTCCTGTGGCAGCTCATTCCATACACACACCACCCTCTGCATTAAAAAGTTGCCTGTTAGGTCCCTTTTATATCTTTACCCTCTCACCGTAAACTTATGCCCTCTCGTTCTGGACTCACACACCCCAGGGAAAAGACCTTGTCTATTTATCCTATCCATGCCCCTCTATAAGGTCCCCACTCAGCCTCCGACGCTCCAGGGAAAACACTCCCTGTCTATTCAGCCTCTCCCTATAGCTCAAATCCTCTAACCCTGGGCAATCTTTTCTGAACCCTTGTAAATCTTTTCTGAAACCTTTCATGTTTCACAGCATCCTTCCGATAGGAAGGAGACCAGAATCGCACGCAATATTCCAAAAGGGGTCTAACCAATATTCTGTACAGCCACAACATGACCTCCCAACTCCTGTACTCAGTTCTCTAACCAATAAAGGAAAACATATCAAATGCCTTCTTCAATATCCTATCTACCTGCGACTCTACTTTCAAGGAACTATGAATCTCCACTCCAAGGTCTCTTTGTTCAGCAGCACTCCCTATGACCTTACCATTAAGTGTATAAGTACTGCTATGATTTGGCTTTCCCAAAATGCAACACCTTGCATTTATCTCAACTAAACTCCATCTGCCACTCCTCAGCCCATTGGCCCATCTGATCAAGATCCCATTTTACTCTGAGGTAATCTTCTTCGCTGTCCACTACAACTCCAATTTTGGTGTCATCTGCAAACTTACTACATTTCCCTCCTATGTTCACATCCAAATCATTTACATAAATGACGAAAAGTAGTGGATCCAGCATTAATCCTTGTGGCACTCCACTGGTCACAGGCCACCAGTCTGAATGGCAACCCTTCACCACCACCCTCTGTCTTCTACCTTTGAGCCAGTTCTGTATCCAAATGGCAAGCTCTCCCTAAGTTCCATGAGATCTAACCTTGCTAACCAGTTTGCCATGGGGAACATTGTCAACCGCTTTATTGAAGTCCATATAGATTGCGTCAACCGCTCTGCCTTCATCAATCCTCTTTGTTAGTTCTTCACAAAACTCAAACAACTTTGTGAGACATGATTTCCTATGCAAAATGCCATGCTGGATATCCCTAATCAGTCCTTGTCTTTCCAAATACATGTAATTTCTGTCCCTCAGGATTCCCTCCAACAACTTGCCCACCACCGACGTCAGGGTCACTGGTCTATAGTTCCCTAGCTTGTCCTTACCACCTTTCTTAAACAGTGGCACCACATTAGCCAACCTCCAGTCTTCTGGCACCTCACCTGTGACTATCAATGATACAAATATCTCAGCAAGGGGCCCAGCTTCCCTAGCTTCCCACAGAGTTGTAGGGTAGACCTGATCAGGTTTTGGGGATTTATCCACTTTTATGTGTTGCCAGACATCCAGAACCTCCCCTCCTTTGTAATATGGATATTTTTCAAGATGTCACCATCTATTTCCTCATCTTTAGGAGGTATAGTTAGTTCTATATCTTCCATATCCTTTTCTACAGTAATCACTGATGCAAAATACTTGTTTAGTATCTCCCCATCTCTTGCAGCACCCTGCATAGGCTGCATTGCTGACCTTTGAGGGGCCCTATTCTCTCCCTAGTTACCCTTTTGTCCTTAATTTATTTTTAAAAACTCTTTGGATTATCCTGAACCCTATTTGCCAAAGTTATCTCATGTCTCCTTGTTGCCCTCCTGATTTCCCTCCTATTGCCTTTATACCCTTCTAAGGATTCACTCAATCTCTCCCATCTATACCTGACATATCCTTCCTTCTTTTTCTTAACTAAAACCTCAATTTCTCTCATCATCCAGCATTCCCTACACCTACAGCCTTTCCTTTCAGCCTAACTGGAATATACTGGACTCTCTAAATCTCACTTCTGAAGGCTTCCCATTTTCCAGCCATCCCTTTACCTGCGAACATCTGCCCCTAATCACCTTGAAAGTTCTTGTCTGATACCATCAAAATTAGTGTTCCTCCAACTTAGAACTTCAACTTTTAGATCTGGTCTATCCTTTTCCATCACTGACATCTCAGTCACCTGCCATGCCTTGTTTCCCAAGAGTAGGTCAAAGTTTGCACCTTTTCTACTCGGTACATCTACATATTGAATCAGAAAATTTCTTGTATATACTTAACAAATTCCTCTCCATCTAAATCCTTAACACTAAAGCAGTCTCAGTCTATGTTTGGAAAGTTAAAGTCCCCTACCATAACCACCCTATTGTTCCTCAATTTCCTGCTGACAATTAGGGGGTCTATAATACAATCCAAATAAGGTGATAATTCCTTTCTTATTTCTCAGTTCCACCAAATAACGTCCATTGATGTATTCCCAGGAATATCCTCCCTAAATTCAGTTGTATTGCTATCCCTTATCAAAAACGCTTCTCCCCCTCCTCTCTTGCCTCCCTTTCTATCCTCCTGTAACATTTGTATCCTGGAACATTCAGCTGCCAGTCCTGCCCATTCCTGAGCCACGTTTCTGTAATTCCAATGATATCCTAGCCCCAGATTCCTAACCATGCCCTGAGTTCATCTGCCTTCCCTGTTAGGCCTCTTGCAATGAAGTAAATGCAGTTTAATTTATAGTCCTATCTTGTCCTCTGCTTTGTCCCTGCCTGTCTTGACTGTTTAACTTGCTCCTTTTCCCAACTGTACCAGTCTCAGTTTGATCTTTCCTCACTATCTCCCTGGGCCCCATCCCCCTCCCCCACCTTACTAGTTTAAATCTTCCCAAGCAGCTCTCGCAAATCTCCCTGCCAGCATATTAGTCCCCTTCCAACTCAGGTGCAATACATAATTCTTGTGCAGATTACTTCTACCCCAGAAGAGATTCCAATGATCCAAAAATGTGAACCCTTGTCCCATACACCACCTCTGAAAAATGTGTTGCTGGAAAAGCGCAGCAGGTCAGGCAGCATCCAAGGAGCAGGAGAATCGACGTTTTGGGCATAAGCCCTTCTTCAGCCTCCTCCTCAACTACGCATTCATCTGCTCTATCCTTCTATTCCTACCCTCACTAGCTCATAGCATCGGGAGTAATCAAGATATTACTATGCTCGAGTTGCTCCTTTTTAAATTCCTGCCTAACTTTCTATATTCTCCCTTTAGAATCTCATCCTTTTCCCTTTCTATGTCATTGGTTTCAATGTGTACAATGACCTCTGCTGGTCCCTTTCGCTTTTGAGAACATTCTGCACCCTCTCTGAGACTTCCTTGATCCTGGCATCAAGGAGGCAACACACCATTCTGATTTTTTGCTGCTGGCTGTAGAAACATCTGTCTGTGACCCTGACTAGAGAGTCCCCTATCACAATCGATTGCTTGGAACCCGATATAGCCCTCATTACTTTAGAGTCTGTCTTGATACCAGATTGTCTTGATACTAGCTCTTTGTGCTACATTCCTATAAGAGTCCCTCACCCCCTCCATTTTCCAAAACAGCATACTTGTTTGAAATAGGGATAGCCTGCACTACCTGCCTAACTCTCCCATCTTTCCTGGAGTTAATCCATCTATCTGACTGTATCTGTGGCTTTTCTCCCTTCCTATAACTGTCATCCATCACACTCCCTAGCACTTGTAAATTCCTCATTGCCTCTGTCTGTTGCTCCAACCAATCCATTCTATCTGATAGGATTTTCAACCAAAGACATTTCCTGCAGCTATAATCCTCAGTAACATGTAAACTCTCCCTGAACTCTTACATCCAACAAGAAGTGCATAGCACTCTACTAAAGGCCATCTTTGCTCCTTCACAATCTACAGACCCAGAAATAGCACCGTCTTATTGCTCTTAAAAAAACACTGCTCCAGGCCAACTTAATACTTACGGCTTATATTTTTAAAATTTAATCGAGAGCCATCAACATTTTACAAAAGGCAAATCATGTTTGACAAATTTATTAGAATTTTTTGAGGATGTAACTGGTAGCGTAGATTAGGGTGAGCCAATCAATATTGTACACTTACCTTAAAAAAAGTATTTGAAAAGATGTCACACAAAAGTGAAGATGCTAGGTAAGGGCTTATGGAGTTGGGGCAATTGTCATTGGCAGCAGCAATCACTCATTAATGAGTATGATTGTCCACATTGGAAATTCCATGTCTCTGGTCATGGGTTTTGTGTGTCCTTGTGTGTTTGATGAGCCCAATCCTAGAGCTGTATCTCCCAACGCACATTTGCAGTTTTTTTCCAGAAAATGGAGTTAGTACTTGGCCTCTAAATCGCCACATTCCTTTCTCAGATTCCTGTTCCATTTTCCTTCTGCAACCTGGTGTTCTTGAAGAATTGTGTCCCTTCAGACAGGAGGTTCCTCCAAGTCAGTTTTTCCTCAACAAGGATCTCCCATTTGTTGACATCTATGATGCATTGTTTGAGAGAAGCCTTCAGGAAGTCTTTGAAATGTATCCTTATCTTGTTTGAGTGCCTTTCTTGAGCTAGGTGAAGACAATTTGCTTTGGTAGTCAGGACTCAGGCATTCTAAAAGGAGAAGAGGAGAAAAAGGGGTGGCATGGTGGCACAGTGGTTAGCACTGTTGCCTCACAGCACCAGAGACCCGGGTTCAATTCCCTCCTCAGGCAACTGCCTGTGTGGAGTTTGCACATTCCCCCCGTGTTTGTGTGGGTTTCCTCCGGGTGCTCTGGTCTCCTCCCACAGTCCAAAAATGTGCAGGTTAGGTGAATTGGTCATGCTAAATTGCCCGTAGTGTTAGGTGAAGAGGTAAAATGTAGGGGAATGGGTCTGGGTGGGTTGCTCTTCGGTGTGGACTTGTTGGGCCGAAGGGCATGTTTCCACACTGTAAGTAATCTAATCTAATCAAAAAGGTTACATATCTCCATAAGCTTAAGGAAACTGACAGACAGAGCCCTTGAAGATCCAAAGAAAGCAGGGCAGAACTTAAACAAAGTGTTAGGAA
This sequence comes from Chiloscyllium plagiosum, assembly GCF_004010195.1. Taxonomy (NCBI): domain Eukaryota; kingdom Metazoa; phylum Chordata; class Chondrichthyes; order Orectolobiformes; family Hemiscylliidae; genus Chiloscyllium; species Chiloscyllium plagiosum. The sequence goes on from NC_057733.1 coordinate 23,233,001, forward strand.
GGCTAAACGAGGCCAGGAAATGTCCTTGGCAAACAGGATTAAGGAAAACACAAAGGCGTTTTTATAGAGCAACAGGGTAGCTAGGGAAAGGATAGTCCCACTCAAGGACAAAGGAGGGAATTTATGCATGCAGCCAGAGGAAGTGGGTGAGGTCCTTAATGAATACTCACAAAGGAGAATGATATGATGGATTGTGAGTGCAGAGAGGGGTATGTTGATATTCTAGAGCACGTCTGTATAAAAAAGGAGGAAGTGTTGAGTGTCTTGAAAAGCGTTAAGACAAGATTCCAGGACCTGATGGAATCTATCCCAGAATGCTGAGTGAAGCAGGTGAGGAAATTACTCAGGCCTTGTACAAAATCTTTGTGTCATCTTTAGTCACAGGAGAGGTTTGAGAGGACTGGAGAATAGCTAATGTTGTTCCTTTGTTAAAGAAGGGCAATAGGGATAACCTACAAAATTATAGGCTGGTGACCCTTATGTCAGTGGTAGTGAAATTAGATGAAGACTTTTAAGGATAGGATTTACTCACATTGGAAAAGTATGGACTTATTAGCAATATGCAGCATGACTTTGTATGGGGAAGGCTATGTTTCACAAACTTGATTGAGTTTTTTGAGGAAGAGACAAAGATGATTGGTCAGGGCAGGGCCATAGATATTGTCTCCATAGATTTTGGCAAAGCCTTTGACAAGGTTCCTCATGACACATGGATACAGAAGATGAAGTTACATGGGATCCACAGTGAGCTGATAAGACGGAGACAGAACAGATTAGCAGTAGAGGGTGTAAAGGTTTACCAGGTTGTTGCCTAATTTTCAGGGTATTAACTATGAGGAGAAATTGGACAATTTTTTTTTCACTTGAATGTATGAAGCTCAGGAGTGACCTGATAAAATTACAAAATTACAAAATAATGAGAGGTGTGGATAGAATAGATAGTCAGAGTCGCTTTCCCAGGGTAGAAATGTCGATTATCAGGATGAATAGTAATTGAAGGTAAAAGGGGAAGTTTAAAGGAGATGTGAGAGGCAAGGTTTTTCGTCGAAGATGGTAAATGCCTGGAATGTGCTGCTGAGGAGATGATAAATATGATACAGGAGCAACGTTTAAGCGGCATCTTGACAGATGCATGAACAAGGAGGGAATAGAGGGATATGGACCATGTAGATGCAAAAGTCTTTTAGTTTAGAAAGGTGTCATGTGTTGATGCAGGTTTGGTGGGGCTGAAGGGACTGTTCTTATGGCTGTATGTTATTTGTTCTGTAAGCATTTGGCTGGCCCAGCAGATTTGAATAGCAGAGTGGTTAACAGACAGGAAGCAAAGGGTTCATTTTTGAGTTGACAGGCTCAGCTATTTACAATCTGTGTTAATGACTTAGACAGACACAAAAGGCAATGATTGTTTCCAACTCAAAGCTAGATGGAATGCAAGCTGTAAGCAGGACACAATGAGACTGATAAGAAATATAGATAGGTTAAGTCAATGATCAATGACATGGCAGATGAAAAATACAGTGGGGAAGTGTGAAGTTATTCACTTTGTAACATGAACACAAAAACAGAATATATATTTCAAAATTGGAAGCATTAATATTCTGATGCACTTGGGTGTGTTCAGACAAGGAGCACAGAAAATTAGCTTGCAGGTACAGCAATTAGGACAAAAAATGCCATGTTGGCTTTTACCATAAGTGGTTTGGAGTGCAAGAATAAAGAAGTCTTGCTATAATTGTACAAGGATTTGTTGGAAGATTATTTGCAGAGTTTTACGCATGTTTCATCTCCATACCTAGGGATGATATACTTGCTTTGGAGACAGTGAAGGTTTGTGTAATTAGTATCTAAATAAGAAGATCATCCAATGATGATGGGCTGAATAAATTGTGCCCATTCTGTTGTGGAGTAATCTAATTGAAACATTCTGAAGAGGCTTTATAAGGTAGCAATAAACTGCTTGTTTCCCCTGGTTAGGGAATCTTAAAATTCTGGGTGTCGTCTCAGGATAGGGGGATGACAATTTAAGGCTGAAATGAGGAAACATATCTTCACTCAAAAGGCTGTGAATCTTTTGACTTCTCCATTTCAGTGGATTGCACCTTAGGATGACTGGTGGTGGTTTAACCTGAGGATCACTATACCTCAGGCAAGGGATGAGGTTAAGAAGGCAGGACTATCAATGGTAACCTCAGCCAGTGCAATAAGTGAACCTGCACTGTAGGCAACGCTCTGTCAGCTGTCCAGCCAACTGCGCTAACCACCTCCATGCTGCAGATATGCCATCATTGAAAATGGTTAAGGCAGAGACAAGATTCTTGGTTTCTCAGAGAATCAAGGGATATAGGGAGCAGTGGGGAGAAGGGATTCGTTTGTACATGGCACATCACTGAGCATGTGCAGAAAAAGATTTGGCTGGCACAAAGTAACTGATTGGGTTATGCAATTGTGGCCAGTCATAGGTGCTGACATTTATTAGCCTGGTGACTTTTTTATTATTTCCTGGGCAACTGAACAGAGGTGGGTATGAATGATACAGGCAGAAGCCTTCAACTGCTGGAAGGACAGGTGTCTGCAGTAAAAATACCTGAAGCCTGAAGGAAACCAGTTATAATATGCTGCAACCTGTGTCCAGTAACTAAGAGACTTGGAATTAGTGTACCAACCATCCTGTGCCTCCATGAGAAGGAAAATAATCTGGAGAAGAAAGACTGAGGAACAGTAAATCTGGCAAGCCAAAAGGAACATCTCAACGATCCTTGTGGTGCTATTGACTTGTGCTTCCCAAGATTTTTGCATCATTCATAAAACCAATGATTTTTTTTGTTTGTCTATCCAAGTTTGTATGTGTGTATGGGTGTTTTACGAGGAGGGGAGATTAAAGTTTTAAGTAATAGAGCCTGACCTTAATAGTTCGTGGCCATTTACTTCTGACGATAATTTACTTATTTGTAATAGTTTTTGTTAACTATAAGACTGTGGCCAGTGTTCCTGTTAACTTGATTCCAACAAAAAGGTAAATCAGGGACTTTGTGGTTGGAGGATCTAATCTTCAGTAGGAAGTAGAATGGTGCGGTGCGGGGTTCAGGGTAGAATCAGTGGATCCGGGTTTCAGGGTAGAATCGGGCGGTGTTGGGTTCAGGGTAGAATTGGGTGATGTGAGGTTTAGGGTAGAATCGGGCAGTGTGGGGTTCAGGCTAGAATTGGGCGCTGTGTAGTTCAGGGTAGAATCAGGCGGTGTGGGGTTCAGGGTAGAATTGGGCAGTGTGAGGTTCAGGGTAGAATTGGGTGATGTGGGGTTTAGGGTAGAATCGGGCAGTGTGGGGTTCAGGCTAGAATTGGGCGGTGTGGAGTTCAGGGTAGAATCAGGCGGTGTGGGGTTCAGGGTAGAATTGGGCAGTGTGAGGTTCAGGGTAGAATTGGGTGATGTGGGGTTTAGGGTAGAATCGGGCAGTGTGGGGTTCAGGCTAGAATTGGGCGGTGTGGAGTGTGAGGTTCAGGGTAGAAAGGGGTGGTGTGGGGTTAAGGGTAGAATCGAGCGGTGTGCAGTTCAGGGCAGAATGGGGCAGTGTGAGGTTAAGGGTAGATTCGGGTGGTGTGGGGTTTAGGCTAGAATCAGGCTGTGTGGTGTTCAGTGTGGAATCAGGCCGTTTGGGGTTCAGGGTACAATCAGGCTGTGCGGGGTTCTGGTCGAATCTTAGAGTCTTGTTTTAATTAAATCATTAACATTTGAGTCAGTATACTTTCCCAAGTGGCTCGTAACAATATTGAATGAGAAAGCAGGCTTGATGGACCTGATGGTCTACAATGTGACAGTGGAGGATGCTTTACTTTTTACCCAAACCATGTTAAGATGATTGGCCTCTGCGAAGCACAATAATTGTCCTTACTGTTAGACACGATACTAGGCACTGGAAGCATTTCACCCGTGACTCCTGTTTTTAGGACCTTCTGCCTCATAATCAGTTAAATTCGATTTTGTTGTGAGTTCATATGTCTGACCAACTCTGGGTCAATGCAGATTATATGAAAGCAGTACCAAGCGCACTTAAAACTGAGAATATGACTTAGTGAAGATAAAACACAGAACTGCATGACTGCTTATTACCACCTGGAACGGGAACAATACCATCTGCAAGTTCCCCTCCTGGCCACACACAGTCTAACTTGAAACTGTATTGCAGGTCTTTTACTGTTTCCCAATCAGTATCCTGTAACTTTGCCTATAGTTCTGCAGCAGATAAACTGCAGTGGCTTAAGAACTTGGCACACCACCACCTCCAAGTAGAAATGGGCAATAAATGCTGGTCTAGCCAGAGATGTCTACATCCCACGCCCAAGTAAAAACACAGAAACTTGAGACTACCAGAAACCCAAGTTCCAAACTTGTCTCAGTAATGTTTAAGAACAAGTAACAGATCTGTTGGTTCATAATGCAGATCAGGATCTAATTTTCATGTCAATGCTTTACTTCTGCTGGCTTTGAAACTGACTCTTGTCTGATTGTACCAGCTTTCAGCCAGGCTTCTAGATTTTTACTTCACCTCCACTTCCTAATTCTGAAACCTGCCTTTGCATCACTCGATTCTCATAAACATTGTATTCATGTCTACTTCTTTCAGAATGCACTTTGACAAAATTCTCTCCAATGTCAAGAGCCAAGAGACTCAAGAACCAGGATTGGTTTATGGACAGTTGAGCTGTTTGTTAAGAGTTTTCTGCAGTTTTTTCTTACCCCCAGTATAGTTGTTGCTTTCATTCTGCTGATTCTTTGATCTGTGTCAGTGACTACTGTTAGTATGGCTTTACCTTTAAAATCTCACTCTTCCCCTTCTGGCTGGTCAAGAAGATAACTTGCTTCAAAGCATTCCTGCTGTCTGCTACCTCCCAGAGTGTTCTGGATATTACATCTGGTATCCTGATCAGTCTGAAGGATCTGGGGCCAATATATCCCTGCTTATAGCTCTGTAAATCTATGATTACAGCTGCCAAATCTAACTTTGCTGAGACAAACAAAACCACTATTTCCTGAGTCTGACAAACAGTTATTCTTTTTGATGTCTGTCTAAAAGAGTCTCATAACATTATATCTTCCTGATGTAACTAATAAATCTCCTTTAGGGAAAGCTTCGCCTTTCTTACAGTTTTCATTTCACTTTTAGCTCTAAGCTTGAACACCTTGATAAAGCCACTCTCTCGATTCTGTTTGATTATCCTGGCTAGCACAAAGTTTTGTCCTCATTTGTTGGATGTTTTATTCATTCACAAGAAGTGGGTGTCACTGGCTATCCCTAATTACCTACATTTCAGTTAAGAATCAACCACATTGCTGTGGTCTAGAATCACATCTAGGCCAGACCAGGTAAGGACAGCAGTTCTTACTTAAAGGACATTATTGGACTAGGCACTAATCACTCAAAACCTGCTTGGCTGGGTAGCAACATCTCATTTATTTGCCTGTCATTAGATTACCAAAGCAACAGCTGAGTTCAGACCTCATTCACAGAGGAGGAAAGTGGTGATGCTTTGAAGGTGTCCTTAAAGCATCCTGGAAAAGCACAAAAGGGCTCAGCTGGCTGGACAGCTGGTTTGTGATGTAGAGCAATACCAACAGCATGGGTTCAATTCATACACTGGTTCAGGTTATCATTGAAGCACTCTCCTTCTCAATCTCTTCCCTAATCTAAGTTGAGATGATTTCTAAGTTAAACAATCATCAGTCATCTCTCTCTCTGAGAGAGTAGTCCTTTACCTTTCACCTGATCCATTGTAGTTCAAAATCTATGTAACACAGCCTTGAGTATGTTCTATATCCCAGTCTCTTCTGTTTATTGTGGAGGAGAATTCCAAACACTGTTTGAAGTAACATGTTTAATGACTGCCACAAACTAAAGTGAAAGAAAGATACAGCAGGGATAGAGTCACATGACCATGGTAAGTCAGTCAGTAAAGTACAGTAAATCCTCAGTATTCATGAAGTCACGAATCATGAATTCACTTATCCACATCAGAAAAAACACAACAAAAACCTACATCTGCAGGCAAAAAAATCCCATAACTGCAATGTTTAACTTATTTTTTAATGAGGTCCACACTCATAATTTCATCGTGCATGGCATTTCTCAAGAACAGAACCTTTGGGGATTCAGTGGAATGACTGTATGTACAATTGCATTTCACAAAACATCTCCCATTTCATAATAAAAGAAAAAAAAGTTGCACTTTCATTTGCACATATAATTATCCAATACTCATAGTCATTAAAACAAACTATTTAAGAAAAAACTATGATAATTTTTGTCAGTCCCAGATTTGCTGGTCTCTGAACATGCATTTTATCCATTAACTCTAAAGCGTTTAGATATTTTAATAGCATGTGTGTGAGCTGCTGCCAGTTTGTCTGGTATCTGCTCAGCATGATCTTCCTTCCCTGGAGAGGGTCTTTTTGTGGGGAATGCTCAGAGCAAGGTCTGTCTTTCAGATTAAATATTACTGCTGAATTAATTACTTCCAAAGCATGTCAAACTGTATTGTCAGTTTTGGTTTGAGTGAAAGATGCTTTCTGTTCCGTGCCCCAATATCACTGCATATCCTTGGCATTCAGCTTGTGTAGATTTTCACATTTGATGACAAATTACACTAAAGCCTTGCTAGGTAATTCATGAATCCAACAAATTGTTGCACCACTTTTATATCTGTTGGCCTTTGCATCTTTAGTACAGCTCTCACCTTGACAGGATTCAGGCAAAATCCTTTCCCTGTCAGTGAATGACCAATGTGCTCAGCTCAGGCATCTCCAGTTACATATTTTTCTTCTTATTCTTTCTATGTATCCTAATTCCTCTTCTGCTTTTTTATAATTACCATCTTTTCTGTTTTCACCATGCCCATTGAGTGAATAAAAATAAAACTGCAGCTCCTCAAAATATGATTTATCTTCCTAATCCTTCCCATTTTAGGTCCTCCTAGTCCTGCGGTCCTCTGTTCCTTTAAGTGTTCATTCAGGCTAATCTTAATAGCAACTGGAATTCTCTTGGACAGCTGCTAATTTGATCTCACATTTCCGTTCATTTGATATCCACCAGGAAGACTTTCAAAGGCGATAGCAATGTTGTTGCAATCTTCTAGGATCTGCTCAGAAGTTAATGACTTAGTGTCCTCTGAAAGACTGCAAATCTCTTTTGGTGCAATCTTTAGACTTGCTTCAGCTGAGTTAAGTGGATTTTGCTTCATGTCTATGATCTGGAATTCAAGCACATCTTTCTTCCCATTGCAGCTTCATTTGTTTTCTTGCTATGTGTATTGTTTGATCATATAACTTCAACTTTACCTTCGAAGATTTAATTTTTGAGTCACTACCTTGAACTGCATTGCACAGTTCAATGTACTCATGATGTTGCATAAAGCACCAATCTCTATCTGGCACTTTTATTTGGTGTTGTCCTTGCAGCCATCATTCAAACAATCACGAACCATTTATCACCTTTAGAACTGACAATTCCAACCAGTTATATGATCCATCAGTAATGTCATCAGACATCTCTCCAGCAGTCTTCTTAGTAGACCTGCTTTGCTTTTTTCTACCTAAACACTTGCCTTCAATATGATTCACATTCTTGCATTTAGAGAACACTGCTTTCTCGGATAGGGCATGCTCCATTTTCTCTGTTGAGATGTTCTTCACAATAGATATGTCCTATATTCTGGCTTTGATCTTTCAGATGGCATTCCTTTTTCCCAATATGTTTTTGTTTGGCCTGGAATATCTACAAGCAAAATGCAAAGCCTCAACTGTTCTTCCATTGATATGCTGTAGCTCTTGATTGACAATCTCAGAGTTTCTGCACAGGTCAATAGCTTTCTTGAGAGTAGGTTTCTCCTTTCTAAGCAAACATGCTCTTACAGCAGGATCTCTTTTGAATAGGGCAACTGTAATTCTGATGAGATCTGTTGGTCTTTGCATCTCTTGTATAGCTCTCACCTTTTCAGGTTTCAGGCAAAATCCTTTCCCTGTCAGTGCATGACTTATGTGCTCAGCTTCAGGCATCTCCAGTTACATATTTTTCTTCTTATTCTTTCTACTTATCCTATTTTCTCTTCTGCTTTTTTTACAATTACCACCTTTTCTGTTTTTCAGTTATTCAAGCTCCCAGAATTAAGTCAGAAGTGTCAGTGCCATCATACATTAATAAATAGCCTCCCTTTGATGCTAAAACATGCCATTCATAAATAATATTAAATGAGTCCAAGGTATGTCTTCAAAGCCTTCAATATCTCTCTTATTCACAGTTTTACTCCTCTGTGAGGTTTAGACATGTAGCATTCTTTCTCCAATGCTGATTACAGGATTGCTACTCTTAGTTTTTCCGTCTGTTTGGTTAATTTTTTAGCGATTTCATTCTCTTCTGCAAATCTCCTTTCCATTCCACAGGAGCAGGGAAAGGAAAATTCACAGCCATTCTGACTCACTCACCACTCTAATGTTATAGACTCTGGTTTTAATTGTTCCTTGCTGTAAGTTATTACAGTAGGTTACTCTCTTACTTCACTGAAAATTAACCCAATCTCAGCTTCACACTTCTAACATCATATTTCAAGGTACCTGTTTAACATTTCCGAGAAACTAAAGCAAAAACAAGTAACATACAAAGGTAGAAGTCAAACTTACTTTGCAACTTCACAGATAGACCTGTGCCCTGTTCATATTCTTCAATTTCAGTTTAGTCTGTGACTTAATGCAATTAGTTGGATCTTGAATAGAAGTAGGAGAATAAAGGATGACTACCAGATACAACTGAGCCAGAATGATAGGATGGCCATGTGTTGTTCCAACAGTTAGCCAGATCTCTCAATAATGGAAATGTAGCGTGTTGGTCTGTTAGAATGTTGAGCTTTGAATCTGTATTTTTCTGTAATGTGAGTAATGTGATGGAATGTTATCTTTGGAACGGGATTTCTACATGATCCCCATGAATGGGAATGCTTGGATTCGTTGAGAATTTTTGCAGACTCTGGGCTGATGGTGGTGGCATTGGGGATCAGATTACAGCTGCTGTTTGTTGAAATTGACTTTACATCCCATTGTATGGTAGAGGCAATGGAGTGTGGATCCTGTGCCTGCTGCCTGTGTGATCTCACCACAGGCATTTATAGTTGTGTTACTTGGTATTCAGAAGATCTTGAGCTCATTGAAAATTCTGCTGCCTATGTTGTAAGTCACACCAGATTTCATTCATTCTTGGCCATGTGCTTGTGAACTTACAATGCCTCCCAGTCCAGCAACATCTTGAGTTTAAACATTTTGTCCTTGTTTTAAAATCTCTCCGTTGTCCCCATCTTTGTGAAACCTCCATCCCCCTGAGACCTGTTATGGTCTTACAGTTCTGGCAGCTTGCATGTCTAGATTTTCATCACTCCACTGTTGGCTGTCTTTGCACGGGTACTATTTATGGAATTTCCTCCCATAATCCCAAATTAAACTAGGCCCACCTGCCTGTGCTTGACCCATATCCCTCCGAACATTTCTTAATCATGTACATATTCAAATGTCTTTTAAACATTGTAACTGTACCCAAATCCATCACTTCCTTTGGAAGTTTATTCCACACATGAACCATTCACTGTGTGTAAAACACTGCCCCATTTTAAAAAATCTTTGGTCCTTTCAACTTAAAAATCTGCCCCATAGTCTTGAAATATCCCATCTGAAGGGAAAGACACTTGCCATTCATCTTACCTATACCTCTCATTATTTTATAAACCTCTCAACGGTTATTTCTCAACCTCCTACACTGTGGTGAAAAATGCCAAGATGGAGGACAGGAAAAATTTGTAGCTGTAACAGGTGCTCCTTTTTTGAGGTATTTTAGGTGTTGGAGGTGATTTCCTCAAATTCCAGGAGCAGCAATTACTGTTTTACATGCTGTTGCAATTGTTTTTGGAATTTTGGAGAAAAAAAAGTCAAAACAACAGCACTTTTAAAAGGGAGAAAGACAGACAAAGGCAACAAGCACATGGTCTGTAAGGGGGAGAGAAAAAGAAACCCACCCTGCTAACTGACACAACTATGAATCTGCGCAGTTACTGCCTTTGCTGTTTGAATTCAGGTATCGCTGGATATCGGAGTGTGTCCAGGAAAAATTCACAAACAGCAAAATTCACAAACAGCAAAATTCACAACTGATCTTGGAGTAACTTGGGAGAGGGCGCAGCACAGAAACAGACAACTGGGTGGTTTTAAGCATAGCCTTACTGTAAATCTACAATAGTCAATAGAATGGTTTCTTTCTTGATTATATGTTTTTATTGGGATCAGTCTCTTGTTTAAATTTTTAAAAAATATAAGCCAGAAGTATTAAGTTAGCCTGGAGCAGTGTTTTGTAGAGCAATAAGACAGTGTTATTTTCTGGGTCTGTAGATTGGAAGGAGCAAAATGATGTTTAGCAGAGTGATATGCCCTTTTTGTCAGATGTGGGGAGTTTCGAGAGAGTTTACGGGTTACTGAGGATTATATCTGCAATAAATGTCATTAATTGCGAATCCGGTCAGATCGAATGGATCAGTTAGAGCGACATTTAGAGGCAATGAGGAACTTACAAGAGCTAAGGGGTGTGATGGATGGGAGTTATAGGAAGGGAAAAAAGCTGCAGATACAGTCAGGTAGATGGGTTAACTCCAACAAAGGTAGGAGAGGTAGGTAGGTAGTAAAGAAGTCTTCTGTGACTCCCACTTCAAACAAGCATGCTTTTTTGGAAAATGTAGGGGGTGATGCACTTTCAGGGGAGCGTAGCACGAACAGACAAGTTTCTAGTAACAATACAGGCTCTAAAGTATTGAGGGGTACGTCGGGTTCGAAGCGATTGATTATGTTAGGGGACTCTCTAGTCAGAGACACAGACAGACGTTTCTGTGGCCAGCAGCGAAAAATCAGAATGGTGTGTTGCCTCCCTGGTGCCAGCATCAAGGATGTCTCAGAGAGGATGCAGAATGTTCTCAAAAGCGAAAGGGACCAGCAGGAGGTCATTGTACACATGGAAACCAATGACTTCAGAAGGGAAAAGGATGAGATTCTGAAGGGAGAATATAGAAAGTTAAGCAGGAATTTTAAAAAGAGGTCCTCGAGGGTAGTAAAATCTGGATTACTCTGGATTACTACAGGCTAGTGAGGGTAGCAATAGGAGGATAGAGCAGATGAATGCATGGCTGAGGAGCAGGTATATGGGAGAAGGATTCACATCTTTGAATCATTGGAATCTCTTCTGGGGTAGAAGTGACCTGTACAAGAAGGATGTATTGCACCTGAATTGGAAGGGGACTAATATACTGGCAGGGAGATTTGCTGGAGCTGCTTGGGAAGATTTAAAAGGTTGCCGGGGGTTGGTGGGGGACCCAGGGAGATAGTGAGGAAAGAGATCAATCTGAGACTGGTACAGTTGAGAAAAGAAGCAAGTCAAACAGTCAGGGCAGGCAGGGTCAAAGCAGAGAACAAGGTAAGACTGATGAATTAAACTGCATTTATTTCAATGCAAGTGCCTAACAGGAAAGGCAGATGAACTCAGATCATGGTTAGAAACTCAGGGCATGGGATATCATAGCAATTACAGAAACATGGCTCAGGGATGGACAGGACTGGGAGCTAAATATTCCAGGGTACGAAAACTATAGGAAGGGTAGAAAGAGAGGCAAGAGAGGACGCGGAGTGGTGTTTTTGATAAGGCATAGTATTACAGCTGTACTTAGGGAGGATATTCCGGGAAATACATCCAGGGAAGTTATTTTGGTGGAACTGAGAAATACGAAATGGATGGTCACCTTATTTGCATTGTATTATAGACCCCCTAATAGTCAGAGGGAAATTGAGAAACAAATTTGTAAGGAGATCTCAGTTATCTGTAAGAATAATAGGGTGATTATGGTAGGGGATTTTAACTTTCCAAACATAGACTGGAACTGCCATAGTGTTAAGGGTTTAGATTGAGAGGGATTTGTGAAGAGGTGTGCACAAGGAAATTTTCTGAGTCAGCATGTGAATGCACCTAGTAGAGAAGATGCAACATTTGACCTACTCTTGGGAAATAAGATAGGGCAGGTGACTGAGGTGTCAGTGGGGGAGCATTTTGAGGCTAGCGACCATAATTCTATTAGTTTTAAAGTAGTGTGGGAAAAGGGTAGACCAGATCTAACAGTTGAATTTCTTAATTGGAGGAAGGCTAATCTTGACGGTATCAGACAATAAGTCTCAAAAGCGGAATGGAGGCAGATGTTCGCAGGTAAAGGGATGGCTGGAATATGAGAAGCCTTCAAAAATGAGATAATGAGAGTCCAGAGACAGTATATTCCTGTTAGGCTGAAAGGAAAGGCCAGTAGGTGTAGGGAATGCTGGATGACAAAAGAAATTGAGGTTTTGGTTGAGAAAAAGAAGGAAGCACATGTCAGGTATAGACAGGAGAGATCGAGAGAATCCTTTGAAGAGTATAAAGGCAATAGGAGTATACTTAAGAGGGAAATCAGGAGGGTGAAAAGGAGACATGAGATAGCTTTGGCAAGTAGGATTAAAGAGAATTCAAAAGGTTTTAATACATTAAGGACAAAAGGGTAACTAGGGAGTGAATAGGGCCCCTCAAGATCAGCAAAGCAGCCTTTATGTAGAGCCGCAGGAGATGGGGGGAGATACCAAACGAATACAGGTGCACAACCTTTATCCGAAATGCTCGGGACCAGCTGGTTTTCGGAATTCAGAATTTTTCAAATTTCAGAATAAGTGACAGTTTGGTGGTGACATTTTTAAAATCTTACCGAAGGGCAGACATTGTGAGTATAACAGGCCCTAAGACAGAATTGAGGCCTAGCAGTGCTGGACCAAACACCAACACCACCCCCCTCCAATGTCTTGTCTGAGTGACACACATTGAGTGGGTGTGGAGTTGGGCTAACTGTTTGCTAGCCAAACAACCTCGTTAATGAGAAAAAAAAAATCACAAAAAAACCTTCGGATTTCAGAGCTTTTTGGATTTCAGAATTTTGGATAAAGGGTTGTCTACCTATACTTTGCATTGGTCTCTACTGTAGAAAAAGGACATGGAAGATATAGAATGTGGGAAAATAGATGGTGACATCTTGAAAAACGTCCATAATACAGAGGAGGAAATGCTGGATGTCTTGAAATGCATTAAGGTGGATAAATCCCCAGGACCTGATCAGGTGTAGCCTAGAATCTGTGGAAAGCTAGGGAAATGATTGCTGGGCCCCTTGCTGCGATATTTGTGTCATCAATAGTCACAGGGGAGGTGCCAGAATACTGGAGGTTGGCTAACATGGTACCATTACTTAAGAAAGGTGGTAAGGACAAGCTAGGGATCTATAGATCGGTGAGCCTGATGTCGGTGTTTGACAAGTTGTTGGAGGGAATCCTGAGGGACAGGATTTATACGTATTATTAAAGGTAAGGACTGATTAGGGATAGTCAACATGGCTTGTGCATGGGAAATCATGTCTCACAACTTGATTGAGTCTTCTGAAAAAGTAACAAAGAGGATTGATGAGGGCAGAGCGATGGACGTGATCTATATGAACTTCAGTAAGGCATTCGACAAGGTTCCCCATGGAAGAATGGTTAGCAAGGTTAGATCTCATTGAATACAGGGAGAACTAGCCATTTGGATACAGAACTGGCTCGAAGGTAGAAGACAGAGGGTGTTGGTGGAGGGTTGTTTCTCAGACTGGAGGCCTGTGACCAGTGGGTGCTGCAAGGATTGGTGCTGGGTCCACTACTTTTTGTCATTTATAGAAATAATTTGGATATGAGCATAGGAGATATAGTTAGTAAGTTTGCGGATGACACCAAAATTGGGAGTGTAGTGGACAGTGAAGAAGGTTACTTCAGAGTGTAACGGGATCGTGATCAGATGGGCCAATGGGCTGAGGAGTGGCAGATGGAGTTTTATTGAGATAAATGTGAGGTGCTGCATTTTGGAAAAGCAAATCATAGCAGGACTTATCCACTTAATGGTAAGGTCCTAGGGAGTGTTGCTAAACATAGAGACCTTGGAATGCAGGTTCATAGCTCCTTGAAAGTGGAGTCGCAGGTAGATAGGATAGTGAAGAAGGCTTTCCTTTATTGGTCAGAGCACTGAATATAGGAGTTGGGAGGTCATGTTGCAGCTGTACATGACGTTGGTTAGGCAACTTTGGAATATTGGTCTCCTGCCTTTTGGAAGGATGTTGTGAAACTTTAAAGGGTTCAGAAAAGATTTACAAGGATGTTGCCAGGGTTGGAGGTTTTGAGCTATAGGGAGATGCTGAATAGGCTGGGGCTGTTTTCTCTGGAGGGTCAAAGGCTGAGGGGTGACATCATAGAGGTTTATAAAATTATGAGGGGCATGGATAGGATAAATAGAGAAGGTCTTTTCCCTTGGGTTGGAGAGTCCAGAACTAGAGAGCATAGGTTTAGGGTGAGAGGGGAAAGATATAAAAGGGACCGAAGGGGCAACTTTTTCACCCAAAGAGTGATGCGTGTATGGAATAAGCTGCCAGAGGAAGTGATGGAAGCTGGTACAGTTACAACATTTAAAAGGTATCTGGATGAGCATATGAATAGGAAGAGTTTAGAAGGATATGGGCCAGTTCGTGGCAAATGGGACTAAATTAGGTTGGGATATCTGGTTGGCATGGACGAGTTGGACCGAAGGGTCTGTTTCAAAGCTGTGTATGTCAATGACTCTACGACTTTGCAGCCTCTCCTTATAATTCAAACCCTTCATTCCTGGCAACATCCTGGTAAAACTCTTCTCAACACTGTACAGCTTAATAATATTATTCCTATAGCAGGGAGACCAGAGTTGGAAACAACTCTCAACAACAACTTTTATTTATACATATAGATGTAATATATCAACCAGAGATTTCATGGGGCACGTTATCAAGCAAAATTGGAGACTGAGCAACATAGAGAGATATTAGGATAGCTGACCAAACTCTGGCCAAAGAATTAATTTGTAAGGAACATGTCAAAGCAGGAGACAGTTGAGAGGTAAAAGGTTTAAAGAGAATTCCAGAGTTTAGGGCCCAGCTGAGGACAAAGTGAACAACAGTGGAGGAAAGAAAATTGGGACCAATAACAGAAAAAAAAAATCAGCAGTTCTGACAGCATCTGTGTAGAAAAAGCAGAGGTAACAGGTCAGGTCCAGTGACCCTTCTTCAGAACTGATTTTAGCTCGGAGAAGGTTGGTGTACAGTATATGGTAAAGAAAGGGTGGGGGATGGGGAAAAAGTAAACAATGGAGCCCAAAAAGAGATAGAAACAGTTGGGTAGACAAAGGGATGGACAAAAGTCAATTTGCAAGAATGAATACTGATAATGGGGACTGTTAGTGGCTGACAATGGGTCATATGTGGTAACAGCCCATGCAATGACAAGGCCTGGTGTGAGGGGGTTCGGGTAAGAACATGGGAGAAGGTACTCAGGCCCTAAAATTATTAAACTCGATATTGAGTCCAGAAGGCTGCAGGTTTCTCATGCGGAAAATGAGGTTGTTCTTCTAGCTTGCACTGAGCTTTGCTGGAGGACTGGAGAAGCCTGATGTTGGCCAGGGAACACAATAGTGTGTAGACATGGCAAGAAACTGGAAGCTCCAGGTTTTTGTGGAAAGAATGTAGGTGTCCTGAAAAGCGGACGCCCAATCAGAGGCATCTGGATGGGTGTAAGAATAGGAAGGGCTTAGAGAGATATGGGCCAAGTACTGGCAAATGGGGCAAAGTCAGATTGGGATGTCTAGTCAGTGCAGAAGAGTTGGACCGTTCTGTTTCTGTGCTATATGACTCTATGACTTTATGTAGAGCAGACCACATTGTAAACAATGAATAGATAAGAAGGGAGGAAATAAATGGACAGGTGTTTTCCCTTCTGCAATTGCAGGGGGAAGGTAGCTTGGGGAGATGTTGAGAGAGGTAGAAGAGTGACCAGTGTGGATATTAGTGGCCAGACTATCCTCAGAAATGGAAACAGAGATGTCAAGAAAGAGAAGGGAGGAGCCAGAGATATTTGGGAGACTATAAATTTGGAGACAGTTACTGGGAGATCACCTGATGAAATTAGATTAGTCACTATTGCGGACACAGTAGCCTGGTTTTCCATGATGGGTAATGGTCCAGGGGGAGATAAGAAGAGATGTCTGAGATCTGGTGCTCAGCCTCCACAATGTAGAGCATAATACATCAGACGACAGCATGTTGCATCACCCTTGTCAGCAGGGTTGGATCTGAGTTCACGGAGTGCGGTTAGTTCAGGGGGAGATAAATCGCAATAGGTGAGGGGGAAGCAGAGAAAGTGAGGTGACCAATGTCACATTGACAGTTCTTGATGACCAGGTTAAGTGCTGGTAAAAGGCCAGTGTATCCACTATGTATAAAACCAATGGACCATACAATAACAATGGCAACAGTGGTCCAGCCGAGAAAGGTATGTTCTTTGAAAGAAAAGATTGCTCTTCCTGCAACCCCATTAAAATATCAATCAGACCTACCATCAAAGTATTGATATAGTGTTTTTAAACATTTCAAAACATTTCACACCTCTTGTCTTGTCTAAATAAACATTGACACATTGAATATAGAGATCACAGAAAGATAAATATTTTAATCTTTTATGGATGTCAATCAAGCAAAGCCTAAAGTTCGATTCACTTGCCAAAGTAAACCTTTGAGTTCATGCTGTTATTGGTCCCAGCTCTCAGTCAAGCGTACATGATGGGACATGTTGGATCAATTGACAAATGAGGTGTCACAAAGTGAGATGAGAACATTACTAATGTGATAGATCCTGACCCAGCTGCTCTAAGAAAAAGGACTGAACTAATAATACCCTGAGGGAAAATTCAGAGAAATGTGTTTTAGCTGCAAGACCTAACTTCAAATCCTCCTGTACTCTTGACACTATGTTTTATTAAAAGTCTATACTAGGAAGCTCAATTCTTTTGTTCTTGTTGTTGTGCCTTTGTTAGACACATTTGAAATTTGCTGGCAAATTTGTTCATTATTCTTATTTGAAGCTCTGTGAAAGCATCCTAATAAACCAAATTGATTTCATCTTAAAACCATCTAGTGTTCTCTGTATTTAGAACTGTATTATCTTATTGAATCCCTACAGTATGGAAGCAGACCACTTGGCCTATTAAGTCCACACTACACCTCTGAAGAGCATCACAGCCAGACTCAACCCCCCTACCCTATCCCTGTAATCCGGTATTTCCCATGGTTAATCCACCTGGTCTACAAACTATGGGCAATTTAGCATGGCCAATCCACCTAATCTGCACATTTTTTGGATTGTGAAGAAACTGGACCACCGAGAGGAAACCCACACAGACATGGGGGGAATATGCAAACTCCACATAGACAGTTGCCTGAAGCTGGAACTGAACCCAGGTGCCTGGTGCTGAGAGGCAGCAGTGCTAATCACTGTTCCAGCATGCCATTCTTCAGTCAATAGTGTCACACACACCCTCCTTCCCACCCCTACCAGTTACTATCGCTATCATTCCTTACAGTTTCATAAATAGAATAATGATTCTGCTGAACTCTGAATAATAGTGACTTTCTTTTTACCAGGGGGCATATGGAATGACAGAGAACAGCCCAGTCACATTTCAAGGATTCCCAATGGATGAAATAACACGGAAACTAGAAACAGTTGGATATGTTGCCCCTCACATCGAGGTAAGGAGGTGGCAGGTTATTTTTTGCTGATGAACTGTATAGCTGTATAAGGTTGGCATAGCTTCACTTCTTCCTTCTCACTGTTTCCCTCTCTATTCTCATCCTTTATCTCGTTTCTCCCTCCTCACCTTCTCTCCTTCTACTGCTTATTTGTGTTTTTATTCTTTCTTTCACCTCTTTTTACTCTTGATCTCTTCCTTCTCATTCTCTCTTACTTTTAATCTTTCCCTCTTTTTGCACTTTTTATCACATTCCTCTGTTTCTGTTCCCTTCACTTCCCTTTTCTTAGTCCTTCCGTCTTTCTCTCCTTTTCCATTTCACACTTCTCTCCGAGCCTTTTATTGCTTTCTCTCTGTATATCTCCCTATCGCTGATCATCCTCTCTCTCTCTGTTTCTCCCCGCCCTGACTGGTTTTGTATTACACCTGAAAACTGGCTCACAGTCTGGATGACATCCGTTTCTGTAGCTCTTGGTTGCAAGTGAATCACACACCTGACTCTCTCACTACTCAGAAATTGAGTTCAGTTCTGAACCAGTGTCACAGTTACTGCTAGCCATAACTCACCGAGCTAGGATATCATGTTATGCCAGATGTTCTATAAAGCAGAGTCTTTCTGGCTTGTCTAGTTGCTGTCCACCCTGTGTCAAACATTATTTCTCACTAAATGACCAACTGCTTGCAGAAGTTTCAAAGGCTAGTGCTAATGATTACATTTGCCAACTCAGCTTGGATAGATTTGGTAATATGACATTCCTCCTACAACTACCCAGAACACAGAACAAAGAACATTACAGCACAGGAACAGGCCCTTCAGTCTTCCAAGCCTGCGCCGATCCATATCCTCTATCTAAACCTGCAGCCTATTTTCTAAGGATCTGTATCCCTTTGCTCCCTGCCCATTCATGTATCTGTCTAGATACATCTTAAATGATGCTATTGTTCCCACCCCTACACCTCCGCTGGCAATGCATTCCAGGCATACACAACCCTCTGTGTGAAGAAATTTCCACACATATCTCCCCTAAACTTTTCTCCTCTCACTTTGAACTCATGACCCCTAGTAATTGAGTTCCACACTCTGGGAAAAAGTTTCTTGCTATCCACCCTATCTACAGCTCTCATGATTTTGTAGGCCTCAAACAGGTCTCCCCTCAACCTCCTTTTTCCAATGAAAATAATCCTAATCTACTCTACCTCTCCTCATAGCTAGCACCCTCCATGCCAGGCAAAATCCTGGTAAACCTCCTCTGCACCCTGTCCAAAGTATCCACATCCTTTTGGTAATGTGGCGACAAGAACTGTACGCAGTATTCCAAACGTAGCCAAGCCAAAGTCTTATACAATTGTAACATGACCTGCCAACTCTTGTACTCAATATGCCATCCCATAAATCAGTCATCAGTCATCCAGCATGCCAACTGTAAGGAAATCTATATTTTGGAGGATTCTTTTGTCTCTGTGTGTTTTGAGAAACTGATTTTGTGCCTGTAGAAATGATAATTGGTTTAACTAGAGGTTGTAATATTTAAGGCATAGAATACACTTGATTCTGACTCAGAACAGGGGTGTACAATAGGCCAGTTCAGTGGTCAGTGAGTGGGGATGGGTTGGTGGGGAGAGCCAAAAGAAGAGTTGGCACCATCGCAACTAAAATGTTGCCATTAGCTCCATACCACTGAGGTTTGGGGTCATGGAACCCCTGGAGAAGTATTTGTTCAATGCAGCTAGGGAGACTGGAGCTTGAAAAAACTCAGAAGCAGTTCTTAGCAGCAGTGTGACTACGAACCAGGAGTCATTCTGTGTTTAGATGCTGAAACTTTACCTGCCCATCACAGAAGGATACTGTACATAGTATGTCAGTTCAGCTTGAAAAGAAGGTCAAAGAAGGCTGGATCCTGAATTAGATTTGAAAGAGATCTAGATTAGATTATGATTGTATGTCACATTATCCATTATGCCTTTTTGGTTAAGAAATTTAGGTGGAGTAAACATTACTGTCAGCTGGAGATCCAAACCATTTCAGAGTGATGCTCAAAGCAGCTGGATTTGCCAATGTTTAAATGTTAGACAACGCCCATGTGGGTCAAGAGTGTAGTGCTGGAAAGACACAGCAGGCAGCATCTGAGGACCAGGCAAATCAATGTTTCGGGCATAAGCCACTCATCAGGACCACACTCTGAACTCTGATCTCCAGCATCTGCAGTCCTCACTTTCTCCCAACAGCCCTGTGAATTCAGTGGAAGAGATTGAGAAACTGGGAGATGAACAGCCATTGAGTCTTAGTTACAGAAATTTTGGAGGGAAATCAGAAGTTATGTCCTCAGTGGAGGGAGCTGAAATCCTTCACGAGGAAGACAGAAGCATCAGTGATTTTTTTTGCACTTAGCATTGACTGATGTCTGAGTGGGTAGTCAAAGTTGTTTTTGATTGTTTTGTTTGTGTCAACTATTTGATAAGCAGTTTTCTAATATGTACAGGCAAAGTTTGCCTGCTACTTCATATTTACCTTTTGTTTATTCTTGATGTGTGAGTGTGATAGGTAATATTGACTGTTTGCTTTATTAACGTGTGTATATTAAAATTTCTTCTGTTTGCTTACAACAGAGGAATCTTGTGGATTTATTCTCTTAATTAGCAACTGGGTGTTCAAATTTTGCTGACTTAAACAAAAAAAGGTTAACAGTCTTTAACCTTATTGGAACAAATTTTGGGATCTCCTCTAGGACTGTAACAAAACTTGGAGAGCTGATATAGGATCATAATGCAAACTCCACAGATTCTGCCTTCCCAGGCCAATAAGAAAGCAAACTGTCCCAATCAAACACATTTGCTCCAAATTCAATTTTTTTGGTAGCTACTAAGCCAAAAGTATTCCAAAAAAAGAAAATAAATGTCTTTTTTTCAAATATCTTTTTGATTTTCTTCTTGAATTGTTCACAGCTGTGTCTGTGAGATTAGTCCTCAATTTCTGAAGTGTCCTGTCCAAATCCTGGAGGTTTGGCACCTCAAGAATTAGCCAATACTGTATTTGAAGTAAATGTTTTGCATTTAGAACATGGGCAAACAGAGTGATTCATTTGAGCATGACTGCAACATACTGCTCCTCTGGCCCTATCTCATGGCATTTTAATGTGTGTTACAGGCCAAGGTTGTGCATCTTCAAAGTGAGGAAGTTCTTCCCTTGAACACAGCAGGGGAGCTGTGGATCCGGGGATACACTGTTATGTTGGGATACTGGGATGAACCAGAAAAGACAAGGGAATGTATCACCCCAGAAGGCTGGTTCAAAACAGGGTGAGTCAACTTTCCCTGGCTTGTGGTATGTTTTTAGGGAATTGGATGACCAAATAAAACATCAGTCAACATGCAACAT
Organism: Chiloscyllium plagiosum; assembly: GCF_004010195.1. Lineage (NCBI taxonomy): Eukaryota > Metazoa > Chordata > Chondrichthyes > Orectolobiformes > Hemiscylliidae > Chiloscyllium > Chiloscyllium plagiosum. The sequence continues at coordinate 23,254,085 of NC_057733.1, forward strand.
TACTGAGTCAATCAAGCTACAGACTAAGTGAGAACCTACATTTTTACAAATGTGCTTGCAACTATGGGATGGGGAACAGTGAGCAAATCCGTGCGCAGTCTTTTTCTTTTTAATAAAGTAAACTTTAGCATGTACTTTCTCAACATTATTGTGAGTTCCAGTGATTGAAACACTGACATTTATGACATTATTCAAGCCTCTCATTTAGAGTCCAGTCTGTAACTTGGTGCCAAATACTTGTTGATCTTTGGCTATCCATTCATTTTGTTATTGTTATTTCCCTCTGCCCTCCTTCCTTAATGAAGACATTGATCTCGTATTAGTAAAGTGGTGAAAAGGGCAAATGGGACAGCTCCTATATCATTCGAGGCATAGATTACAAAAGCAGGGAAATCATGTTGGAGTTGTATAGAACTCTGGTGAGACCACAGTTAGAGTACTATGTGTGGTTCTCATCACCACATTACAGGAAGGATGTGATGGCATTGGAGGGGATGCAGAGGAGTTTCACCAGAATGCTGTTTGGGATAGAAACTTTAAGAGATAAGGAAAGGTTGAATAGGCTTGGGTTGTTTTCCTTGGAGCAGATGAGATGGGTGGGGCGATTTGATTAAAGTGTACAAGATTTTGAGGAGTGTGAACAGAGTGGATAAAGAGCAGTTGCTCTCCTTAGTTAAAGGGTCAGCCACGAGGGGACATGAGTTCAAGGTGAGGGACAGGAAGTTTAGGGGGAATGTGAGGAAAAATCTTTTCAGCCAGAGGGTGGTGCCATTCTGGAATGTGCTGCCTGAGAAGGTGGTAGAGGCGAGTTGCCTCATATGTTTTTGAAAGTACCTGGATGAGTACTGGGCACATCATAACATTCAATGCTGGCAAATGGGATTAGGTTGAAGGTCAAGTGCTTCTCGTGCGTTGGTGCAGACTCAGTAGACCAAAGGATCTCTTCTACACTGAATATTTCTATTGGGATGTGCCTTTGGGGTACTGAAGTCAATTACAGAATTAGTACACTCGCGTGGCTTAGAACCTTAACTGAAGCCTGACCGAGATGCAAAGCTGAGACATCATATTCCATGTGACTGAGACATACATTTACCAAGAGAAGGCCAATAGCCTCCGGTCTCCTGTATTTCATTGCTCCACAGAGAGCTAGCAATTAAACTCTAGTTTTGACTACTGATGATTTCATGTAAAATTTGCAGAAATGCAGTGTTAATTACTTGGTCCTGCACTTTCAGTGATATTGCCAAACTCGATGCTTATGGTTACTGTCGGATTGTTGGCCGATGTAAAGATATAGTTATCCGTGGAGGAGAGAACATTTATCCAGCAGAAGTGGAAGCATTTCTGCACACACATCCAAAAATACATGAAGTCCAGGTAAGTGATTTAAACTACAGTTTATACTAATGGAACCAGCTCGAGTGGGTTGGTAAAAGGTAGGTCACACCTGACCTCTTCACATTTTCTGAAGAGGTGACTGAGGGGAATGTCAATTGATGTCATTCATTTAGACTTCTAGAAGGCTATTAACTAAAGTTGAAGCTTGCAGAATTGAAAGTTAACTATTAACCTGATCAGAAAATTGCCTAACTGTCAGGAGAGGTGGTAGGGAGAATGAGGAGGTACTCTCATAGGCAGTTTGTGACTGTTAGAATTCCACAAAGATCTGTGCTGGTGTCTCAGTTATTTATCTTCATCATTGACATGAACAATTATTTTGAAAGTTCACATTTCCAAATTTTCCAATTATTCAAAGATAGGCAACACTGTAGACTGCCTAGATTGAACCATAAGTAGAGAAAAGGCATATTTAATAAATGGTGAAAGACTAGAAACAGTGGAAAAACAAATAATTTGGGGTGTGGAAGTGGCGATGGGCAAGATACATAGATCATGAAAATGCCATTAATAGGAACAATTGATGATTTAAAAAGTTGATGAAATACTAAATCTATACTTAGAGGACTAGGTTAAAAGGCATTAGGAAATTACGCTTCAACCATACAAAACCCTTCTTTACACCTAGCTGGATTCTTGCACACAATGCTGGGCTGCAGGAAGGACGTCTTGACCCTTGAATGATAGCTGAACTCTCAAATTTAATTTATGGGGAGAAATCACACAATCTATGGAATCATAGAATTGTTGCAGCACAGAAAGAGGCCATTCAGCCTATTATGACTGTACCAGCTCTTTGCAAGAACAATCCAATTAGTGACATTTCCACATCCTTTCCCCAGTGCTCTGCAATTCTTTCTCTCTTCACATAATCATCCAATTCTCTTTTGAAACTACAATTTAACTTGCCTCTATCACAATCTTAGGCAGCGCATTCAAATCTTAATCACTCCCTGTGTATAAAGGTTTACCCCATGCCACTGTTCATTTTGCTGATCAACTTGTTTTTCTTTGCCGATCAGTCTAACTATATAAATTTTGTCCTCACCCTTCAAGGACGTCCTTACTTTCCTACACTAAAATATCTTGATTAATCAGTACTGTTACCACACCCCCCTCCCCCCACCCTTTCTCCCTTTGCAATATCTATGAGTAGTTTATATTCTTGTACATTAAGTGCCCCTTTGTCGTAATTTTGTAAGCCATATTTTTCATATTGCTGCTGCGTCAATCACATCAATTATTTTAACTCACCAGATATATTTACCAAACTTTCTGTATTTCCATATGTGTGTTGTATTCAAGCCTTTGATTTCCTTGAAGTCGTTCTTAATCTGTTGCTATCTAATATGATGTGACTTTCTTCTCGAATAGTATTCAGTACTCTTACTTTATGTACCTTAATTTTTCTTTTCTGCTTGTATGTGTTGATGTCTGTTCCCCTGCAAATTAAGTTTAAATTCTCCCAAAACACACCAATGAGGATATCAGTCCTCATCCTTTTGAGGAGCAACTTATCCTTTTCAAATCAGAGCAGGACTTATACACTTAATTGGAAGGACCTGGGGAGTTAAAGGATGTTGCCAGGGTTGGAGGGTCTGAGCTACAGAGAGAGGCTGAACAGGCTTGGGCTGTTTTCCCTGGAGCGTCGGAGGCTGAGGGGTGACCTTATAGAGGTTTACAAAATTATGAGGAAGGGTTTGGAGGGATATGGGCTGGGTGCTGACAGGTGGGACTAGTTTGGGTTGGGATATCTGTTCAGCATGGACAGGTTGGACCGAAGGGTCTGTTTCCATGCTGTACATCTCTATGACTCTATGAGTGTTGCTGATCAAAAACACCTTGGAGTGCAGGTTCATAGTTCCTTGAAAGTGGAGTCACAGGTAGATAGGGTAGTGAAGAAGGCATTTGGTAAGCTTCCCTTTATTGGTCAGAGCACTGAGTATAGGAGTTGGGAGGTCATGTTGCAGCTGTACAGGGCATTAGTTAAACCACTTATGGAATATTGCATGTGATTCTGGTCTCCCTCATATCGGAAGGCTGTTGTGAAACTTGAAAGGGTTCAGAAAAGATTTCCAAGGATGTTGCCAGGATTGGAGGATTTGAGCTATAAAGAGAGGCTGAACAGAGTGGCTGTTTTCCCTGGAGCATTGAAGGCTGAGGAGTGACTTTATAGAGGTTTCTAAAATCATGAGGGGCATTGATAGGATAAATAGATAAGGTCTTTTCTCTGGGGTGGGGGAGTCCAGAACTATAGGGCATAGGTTTAGGGTGAGAGGGGAAAAATTTAAAAGGGACCTAAGGGGCAACGTTTTCATGCAGAGGGTGGTGCATGTATGGAATGAGCTGCCAGAGGAAGTGGTGGAGGCTGATACAATTGCAGCATTTAAAAGGCATCTGGATGGGTATATGAATAGGAAAGGTTTAGAGGGATATGGGCCATGTGTTGGTAAATGAGACTAGAGTCGGTTGGGATAGCTGGTCAGCATGGACGAGTTGGACTGAAGAGTCTGTTTCCCTTACATCTCTATGATTCTATCACTTTAGATAGTTGCCTCTTGCCTCAGAACTGGTCCCAGAAGCTGAAACCTTCCCTCCTACATCATGTTTCAAGCCATGGGTTGATCTTTCCTATTTTCTTTCTCTACTCTGTTTTGTATGTGGTGAAGGAAAAGCCAGTAAAATTGATGAATGACAAATAGCCATCCATCTTGTCTTCTCTGCCTCAAAATGAAGGTCCAGTGTGACCAGTACGTTCATTTCCAAGTGTTGTTTTTAACTGGACTTTTCCTCAGGGTTTGAAGGCTTACTTTTTAAACCGCATCCTTACCTCCTGAAAATCTGATCAAGGAAACTCAGCACATGTTCTCTTTTTATTGTTGTGACCAACCTGTGCCATAACTTCTGGCTTACTCTCTATCCTCTGCAGTATATTTTGACAGAAATTCCCAAATAGTGCGTGAATTACAAGTAACAACTCTGTTGCATGTTCATGTCATTTGTTATTGTTATGTTACAATCTGAATCGAAATCCTAACTACATTTTAGAAAAAGATTAACTTTTTAAATTCTTAAAATTTTCACTTATCAAATTACTTGGGTTTAGTATGCTGTAAAAATAGCTCTCTGGAGAACTGGACTATGTTACATAGAGTGTATAATGACCTGTGTTGTATCTGCTCTGATCCAGCACCACATTTTTCAATTCTGGTGCTCCAGCATCTGCAGGATTCCTAAAGAAGGGCTTATGCCCGAAACGTACCTACTGCGAATCCTCTTGCAAGGATGCCTACCTGAAGAAGCTCTCCTATTCTCCTGCTCCTCGGATGCTGCCTGACCTGCTGTGTTTTTCCAGCACCACATTTTTCAACATATCCTTTCTTTTTGCCTTATCCTACTCCAAACTCTTTGACATTTACACGTAGGAGAAAGTGAGGACTGCAGATGCTGGAGATCAGAGCTGAAAATGTGTTGCTGGAAAAGGTCAGGCAGCATCCAAGGAACAGGAGAATCGACGTTTCGGGCATAAGCCCTTCTTCAGGAAAATCAGGACATTTACACGTAGTCTATGTCTGTGACCAGATTCATTCTCCTAGTAGGAACAAACTGTTCTGAATGCCTTCGAATACTCTGACACTGATTCACCTTCAAATAGCTGTTTCAAGTCCATTTTTGTTCAGTAATATCTCAGGTTAGTTAAATTGTCCTTTCCCCAAATTAAACATTTTAAATGTTTTGATATTTATCTTTTTTCATAACTTCTTTAAATTGAACTGAGTTATGATTGTTACAACTAAAATATTTTCCACTGATTCTCTTTCTAACCACTCAGGTTAATTCCCTAAATCTAAGTTCACCATCTCCCTGTTTATTGTAGAGGTTGTGATATATAGCTAAAAGAAAATCTCCTTACATTTGAAGAATTCTTCTAGCTCAGTGGTAAGTCTATGACAGGATGCAGTGTGCAGATGGTGGGTAGGGGGTGTGGTTGTGTCTGTTTGATGGGAGCTAACTCCATTTTCTGTTGGCAGGTGGTAGGAGTGTTTGATTACAAGATGGGTGAAGAGCTCTGTGCCTGTGTGAAAGTGAACGACGGAATGGAATGTACAGCTGAGGAGATTAAAACGTACTGTAAAGGACAGGTACATGCTTTTGTAGATCATACTTAAATGTGGTCAGCAATAATATTAACAACATACAGTCCTCTTCACAATGGATATAGAGAGTCATTAGAATACATGATGTTAGTCAGAGAGGGTAAGCATTGTAGGTCAAGGTGCTGAAAAATTAATTCAGCCCATTTTGCTGAGAAATGTCCTTGCAGAGGGGAATCTTTCTTCTGATTGAGTCAGAGGCAAGAAGAGGCTTCGATGAGGAAACCTGTCCTCCGATGGCCGGATGTCATTTAGACTTGGTAATGGCATAAATGGGAGTCACATGGCTTTCCTGTGGTTCCCACAAGATGCCCAGAAAACTGCAAGGTTAGCAGGCTGCCTACTAAGGTACTGAAGGGGCTAGGGTGACAGGGAAGTCAGTATTGAATGTAACCCCCTCACCCACTCCTGTGATCCCCATTGGCTGTGACTCCAAACATATTTTCAAATAATTGAAGCTAAGGTTCCAGCGATGATTCCTAGTGAAGTCCCAGCAGCCTACCACTCCAGGTTATTTTCTACAATTTGTGATGCCAGCAATGGAATTCACACCCACAAGAGATGCCAGTCATCAGAGAATGGTGGGCCTGTGGAATTCACTGGCACAGAAGGTGGTTGAGGCCAAAACATTATGTGTTTTAGGAAAGGGTTGGATGTAGTTCTTGTGGCTAAAGGAACCAACAAAAATGGGGAAAAGGTGGCATTATATATTGAACTCAATGATCAACCATCTGAATGGCACTGCAGGCTCGAGGAATTGAGTGGCCAACTCCTGCTGTTATCTTCTATGTTTCTATATGAATACAGTCAAGCCTTCTCAACAGAAGGTTTGCAAGTTTCCCATCATTCTGCAATTGGTAGGCGTTACCCAGGTCAGGAACATTAACTTCTACCAATTATATTTGGCCATTGAAATTAGAATGTAGGGAAACAAGATTGTTCTGAATTCAAGATTCCCTCAATGATGTTCCAAATCAGTAAGGTAGGAGGTGGATATATGTCGCAGGGAAATTTATCATGTGATCTTTCAAATTTGAAAAATAGCTGGATCATGGTAATATTAGAAATCACCTCTTCAGAAAAGTTCAGCATGGCTTGAGATCACATTCGATTCTTTAAGATGGGGTCATGTTGCTACTCTAAGTGGTCTGTGTTGACCCACCAAAGGTAGAACAGGGATTTGGTGTTGAGGGATTGTGGCCACATGTTGGTGACACTGATTGTGCTGAATGCCAAGACAGGAGTGAATACGATGGAACTTAGTGCCTTGGGATGGGAATGAATAAAATAGGCTGAGAAAGACAGGAAGGTTTTCTTCGTAGTCCACCATCACTCCATCATTTCGATTCGAGGGATATGGGAGAGGAAAAATGAAGCAGCATTTTGAAACTATCCAATTTCTGTATTCCTGACAGATCTCCCATTTCAAGATCCCACGGTACATGGTGTTTGTCAATGATTTCCCTCGGACTCCCACTGGGAAGGTACGTACAGTAGCAGTAAACCTGGAAAGACAATATTCATTTCTGAAAGCTGAAAAAGTAAAGTAAAAGTATTTCTGCAACACCATCTGGACTTAGAGAACATTCACATGTGCTCCAACGCCTACAATCAATGTGGGGTTCCAAGACTAATGCTGTAATTGGATTCCATGATGTGCTAATGGGTGGAACTGATGGGTATTGCATTTATTATTGAGTGAGCTTTTGGCTCAGAGATAGTATTCTCGTCTAAGAAGTAGAAGGTGAAGGGTCTGCACTGCCTTCTGGGTGGACACTGGACAATGGTCACTGAAACCTGAATTCACATTCAGTGGGGTACTGAGTCTAAGCGGTGTGAGTACACTTCCTTAGTTTGTATTTTAAGGGGGTTGGTTGCATGCTTCAAACTGTTGGGACCACAAGAGAAGGCACTCCTCAAGGACAGGAATGGGAAATCAGCCCAGGACATAGCTTAAGAACCTCCTATATCAAATTTGCATTTCGACCTTTCGCAGAAGCAGAGTAGAACAGAAGGATATTTATAAAAGCTCAGATCGTGAGTAGCTGAACTGGCCCAAGTTTGATAAACTCAACTGAATTTACTGATCTTCACCAAGGTGGGTCTTACAATTGGTTTCAGCATACAACCTAGTGATCACTGGTTCCCTTTGTTGTAGACCAAACCACCCCCTCAGCAAGAATTCACATTTTAAAAAAAACCTTGATGTATGCAGTGCTCAAAACCCAACCCACTGTCCCGCTCCGAGAGACCCAGGGCTCAAAACCCAACACATTGTCCCATTCAGAGACCTAGCAATCAAAGCCCAACATATTGTCTCACTCCGTGAGACCCAGTGCTCTAAACCCAACCCACTATCCCACTCCAAGAGACCCAGTGCTCTCAACTCAACCCATTCTCCCATTCCGAGAGATCCAGTGCTGAACACCCAACCCATTCTCCCACTCCGTGAGACCCAGTGCTCTAAACCCAACCCATTGTCCCATTCAGAGACCCAGTGCTCTAAAGTCAACCCATTCTCCCATTTCGAGAGATCCAGTGCTGAACACCCAACCCACTGTCCCACTCCAAGAGACCCAGTGCTCACAAACCAACACTGTCCCACTCTGGGAGACCCAGCATTGAAAACCCAACCCATTATCCCATTCCGACAGAACCAGTGCTGAAAATCCAAACCACTATCCCACTCTTAGAGTCATAGAGATGTACAGCATGGAAACAGACCCTTCGGTCCAACCTGAGCATGCCGACCAGATATCCCAACCCAATGTAGACCCACCTGCCAGCACCCAGCCCATAACCCTCCAAACCTTCCAATTCATATACACATCCAAATGCCTCTTAAATGTTGCAATTGTACCAGCCTCCACCACTTCCTCTGGAAGCTCATTCTATACACGTACTACCCTCTATGTGAAAAAGTTGCCCCTTAGGTCTCTTTTATATATTTCCCCTCTCGCCCCTAAACCTATGCCCTCTAGTTCTGGACTTCCCGACCCCAGGGAAAAGACTTTGCCTATTTATCCTATCCATGCCCCTCATAATTTTATAAACCTCTATAAGGTCACCCTTCAGCCTCC
>NC_057733.1:23262866-23328169 GCF_004010195.1 Chiloscyllium plagiosum
ATTTGCTTTCCCAAAATGCAGCACCTCGCATTTATCTGAATTAAACTCCATCTGCCACTTCTCAGCCCATTGGCCCATCTGGTCCAGATCCTGTTGTAATCTGAGGTAACCCTCTTCGCTGTCCACTACACCTCCAATTTTGGTGTCATCTGCAATCTTACTAACTGTATTTCTTATGCTCGCATCCAAATCATTTATGTAAATGACAAAACATAGAGGGCCCAGCACCGATCCTTGTGGCACTCCACTGGTCACAGGCCTCCAGTCTGAAAAACAACCCTCCATCACCACCCTCTGTCTTCTACCTTTGAACCAATTCTGTATCCAAATGGCTAGTTCTCCCTGTATTCCATAAGATCTAACCTTGCTAAGCAGTCTCCCATGGGGAACTTTGTCAAACGCCTTACTGAAGTCCATATAGATCACATCTACTGCTCTGTCTTCATCAATCTTCTTTGTTACTTCTTCAAAAAACTCAATCAAGCTTGTGAGACATGATTTCCCACGCACAAAGGCATGTTGACTATCCTGAATCAGCCCTTACCTTTCCAAATACATGTACATCCTGTCCCTTAGGATTCCCTCCAACACTTACCCACCACCGAGGTCAGGCTTACCTGCCTATAGTTCCCTGGCTTGTCTTTACCGCCCTTCTTAAACAGTGGCACCACGTTTGCTAACCTCCAGTCTTCCGGCACCTCACCCAGTGCTCAAAACCCAGCACATTGTCCCATTCAGAGACCCAGTGCTGGAAACCCAACCCACTGTCCCACTCCAAGAGACTCAGTGCTCAAAACCCAACCCATTGTCTCACTCTGAGAGACCCAGTGGTCAATACCCAACCCATTGTTCCACTCTGAGAGACCCACTGCTCAATACTCAACACATTGTTCGATTCTCTCACAATAATTTGAGAGCTATGATGGTATGAAGCCAAAGTGAGATTGAGGGAAATGGGTAGAAAGTTGTGAGGTGATTTTGGTTATGGATACAAAATGATTGGGGATTGTACAGAGAAGGTGGCTGGGCGTGATTGATCCTTGGAAAGTGATAATCTTGTTAGTTTCAATTGACCATTTTCTATCTTGAAAATACATTGCTTGAGTTTGTTTTTTTTGTGTTCTTACAGATTCAAAAATACAAACTGAAGGAGCAAATGGAAGTACAACTGGGACTTGGGCCTAAGTAATGAAAGGTCACATCATTGTCACAGAGGGAAATACCACGACCCCTTTCATACCTAAAATCTTTTGATTATACTGTCTATATAAGTGCTGTACCATAGACAATCCTTCCTTATTATAAAATACATCTTTCATGGGCTCCGTTCTATTGTGCATTCTACTCAATAACACTTAATCCATCTGAAAAAGTCTTATAAACTCTTCACGATTTTTAAATTCCATAAAATATAGCTCATTCCAGCATTGTGTAATCTGCAATATTCTATCCTTGGCCTGTCATCTTCTTCCCTCCTGTGACCCTATATAATGTCATTTGAACCTCTCCGTCATTACATCAGAAAGTTGAGGGAATGTTTTGAGAAAATAACTCAATGTCCCTGTCCATGAAGAAAAGCTTTGACCTTTTCCATCAAAACAACAGGTGAAAGTAGGAATAAAGGTGGTGCAATTAAATTTGGTTCTTGGGGCACAGTTTGGGTGGAATACTGGCTACCATTCTTTGCATTAGTATGTTGTTGGTAAAACCTCCTGTGGGTGTGAAAGTGTTAAACAGTAAAGAAACCGTTCTATCAGTACAGTTCTAGTTTAATCTGAGCATTGTGTTTGCTCTCCCTTCGTTTATCCTTTTCTGCTGCTTATGTCAGAAGGAAGAGTTTAATTCTATATAGTTATCCTATGCACTTACAGTAACACACATTAGTTTATAATTTTCACACTTTCTACATCATTTGTGTACAGCAACTCAGTGGGATTGATTTCTTTCTCCCCTCGGTGCTGTGATTGAGGTGCGTCTGTCCTCTTTCTTAGAGCAAGTTTTTGTTTAATTGCTGTGGTGAAATCATCGCTTGGTACACATTTGCCCTTGGCAAGAGCCTGGGAGCCTGAAGGTCTCACCCATTGCCTCTGGGCCTTTGATCTCTATTTTAAATGAGGGGTTTGGGACAAGTGCCAACGCCTACTTATTTGAGTCACTGCAAGTGGTGACCCCTGAGACCAAGGTGGGAAAGAAGAGAGCATCCTCCCCTCGGTGAAACCAATTCTGACATAAATACCCCATCCACTTTCTCACAGAAGTGTGCGCAAAGCAGATTTGTAATCCATACATTTATAGAATTTGATCAGACACTGCTCTATAATTCACTGCTTTTGTTCATTAAAACTATGAATATTAATCCGGGACATATACAATATGGCTCTAATCATTAACCTGTTCAATTGGCTCTAAAATTTGTTTCTTGTAGTTTGCCAAATATCTTGTAGTTTGCCAAATGACAGTGCTCCTTCCAATCTCAGTTAGGCACTGCACGAATGGTAAATATGAATATATAACCACAAAGTAATACATGTTGGGATGTTGCGTAAGTGTAAGGTTTGGGTTGTGTGCTCGAGTCAGCCTTGCATGACTGCGACCTGTCAGGTGACAAAAGGTGAAGAAAGACGACCATGGCACAATATGATGGTCTGCAGCAACCCAGAAGACAATTGTGGCAGATTCTGATTGGTTAAGGGGATATAAGGTAGGCTTAGTGCGATTGGTTATGCTAATGTACCGGGATAGGGCGTGGCTTTTAGAACAGCATAAACATTAGAGTGCTCTCGCAGTTTGTGGGCTTTTGGGGTTGACTTCTCTCTTGGCCACAACTTTTGTTTGCAAATAAAGGCTTATTATCTTGAGGAATTCTCTGTATCTCCTGGTCATTCCTAAATGGTGCTATCAACCACAACAGAATTGGTGCTGTGAGCAGGGTCAGAAAGAGACCTATACAAAGGAGGTTAGCAGCCTGAGGATGTTTCCTGGTCCATCGTGGACCCTCCCAGGCCTGACAGAATAAGGGCTGGCCACCCACAAAAAGAGATAAGCATCTTCTTGATAATTCAGATTAAATTCTGTTAAGTGAGGGAGGTCTTCAGGGATGCAGAAAAGCTGCTGAAAAGTCTCTCCGATCCAAAAAAAAGAGTTAATAATAAATTGAAATTTGAGGAGACTCATAGGATTAGTCAAGTAAACTGTGCAGTGAGATAAGTAGGAATAGAAAGTAGAAATTGTCTGATATAAAATTCCACATGGTATTAGTAAGTCCTTATGGATACTGCCTCACTGGTCACAAGGGTCTGCACAAGCAGGGCAGTGTTAGTAAGTCCCTCTGGATACCGCCTCGCCGGTCATGAGGTTCTGCACGAGCAGGGTAGTGTTAGTACGTCCCTGTGGATACCGCCTCACCGGTTGCGAGAGCCTGCTCAGGCATGGCAGTGTAGTGTTAGTAAGTCCCTGTGGATACCACCTCGCCAGTCGCAAGGGTCTGCACAGGCATGGCAGTGTGTGTGTGTGTGAGAGAGAGAGAGAGAGAGAGATTCTGACTCAGCAGCTTGCAGCTTGCGAAAAGGTTTGTGTGTGTGTGTGTGTGAGAAAGAGAGAGAGAGAGAGAGAGAGAGACTCTGACTCAGTGCTGATTCAGGGTAGCTTACAGAAAGTTTGCCCCTTTGTGGTCCGGTTTGAATGCACATTTGCTTGTTGGTGATTGAATGTTTGTGCTTTATTCCCTGGAGCTCAAGATCGGGAGTGTTTTGAATTTAATTTGCACTTTGGAAATTTAAGATGATTTCTTTCAAGGGTTTTAAGGAATCATCAATGATTATGAAATGCAAATTTTGTAAAAAAAAAAGTAATACTAATGAAATGTTAACCCACCCATTCTTCTTACAGACCATGATTGCTCTACTGTCAATTTCTAACTCGTCACATTTTATGTTTACATGACAGCCAATCTTATTTAAATTCAAATCAGTTTAATATGGAGGAAGATGACTTTACAATTTTACACCAGTATAAACATGCTCTCAAATCCCCCATAATTTTATGCTACTGCCAAAGATCAATTTCACCCCCTTCACCTCATTGGACTAATCAAAGATTTGACAAAAGGCAGTAAAAGCAGTAACACTGTAAATCCTGGCCTCAGCAGGTGTCTGCTTAATTTCTTTTGATAACATTGCGGAAAATCACCTCAGACTTTAACATTTGCTCATTGAGTCGAGGAATTAATGAACTTTATAGAATTTAGTTAAAAAATATTTAGAACTGAAAGTATAAAGATAGATCCAAAATATCGCAAACCAATAACATCGTTTTCAGAAACTTATGAACATTTTGTTTCGGGACTCGTTTGTTTCCACTTAAGACTGCTGCATCTCATTGATGATTATGGAGTGCCAATCGTGGCTTTACTCTATATCAATTTCCCTCCCTCACTGAGAATTGAAGTTTTGGTTGAACATTATGTTGTGAAAATCATGTAATAAAACTTAATATCCTATTGTTAATATCTATGTCTTCGGATTTGGCTATTATTTGTGCATTAGAAGTACAGAGGAACCTCGATTATCCGAATATCAATTATCCAAATTTCGGATTATCCGAAGAAGATCTCAAGGTCCCGATAGAAAATCTCAAGGTCCCGATAGAAACATTATAATAAAGAGGTGTTTTCACATCTTTTGTTTACAATGATTAAAAATGAACCCGGCTAACGGAAATGCTGCCAAGAACAAGTCCTGGACCTTGATGAGAGCCCGGGCACCTTCTCCAAATGACTAACCACCCACCCTCTCTCTCTCTCTCTCTCCCAACACTTTCCTTGGAGTTCTACACACAGGTGTACACGAAATCCCCCTGCCCAGATAATCTCTCCAACATTGTCCTGTACGGGACAAAGGTGGAACTTGTCAAAACGTTGCAGTAAAAAGTTGTTAATGTGTGTGTGTGTTATTTTGAGACTCACACCCCCCCCCCACCCCAAAGGCAGCGGCTGTCTTGCTGTTGGTATCCAGTCCGTCTGCCCCAGAGGGTGGGGGGGGAGGGGGCACATGAGGGTGCAGGGAGTGGGCGGCCAGGTCAAACGGGGGTTGGGGACACGGACAGGGGCACAGTTGGACGGGGTTGGGGAAGGTGTATGAGGGCAGTGCGGGGGCTCCCGCACAGTGTGCAGCTGCCTAGTCTCCTGAACGGGGAGCAGACTTAGCAAGTGCTTGCTGTGTCATTCCCATTGAACTATTTGGGGGTGTGCAGGAGGCATGGGAGGCTTCAGCAGTGCTGCAGGTCCTTTACACACAAGTGTGTGTCTGCTCAGAAACAAACCCTGAGACAGAGAGAGGGAGCAAGCCAGGTAGAGAGAGAAGAAAGGAAAGTTCCTGGAACTCCAAGCCCCAGAGGAGAGGCATTGAATCAATTAACCGAATAATCAATTATCCAAACAAAATACTGCCCGCCTATCTTGTTCCTCTGTATTTTGTTACTCCGTGAGTAGACAAGACCTTTTAATGCAGCTGCAGTCATTTCACAGTCTTTAACATTGTAAATCAGCAATGACTTAAGGTACCTAATCTGGGATTTACATTAAGGGACTAGATTCAGGTAATTATAATGGTTTTCAGAGTTGGAAACTGTGTACATATTACATTTTATAATTGTTTTTTCAATAAATGAATTTCCAGGTTATATTGATGACTTTTAAAATATCTTCGTCACTTGTTCAGTTTTCACCTCTGAATTACAGATGATGATTATATTAGTTATTATTTTTTAATAACCAATTGTATCACAAAATCAGAATTAATTGGCAGGATCGATTGGTTTTATTCCTTAACACATTGTCAGTGATTTGTGTCATTGCCTCATGGTTACTTTGAAGCACGGCTACATTGATTAATTATTAATTAAAGAATGGAAGGATAAAGCCGATAGTAAATGAAAAATACCTTACTGGTCAATTGAAGGAATTATGTATGTGATAGGGGGATAGAGGTCTGTACGGCAGATGAAGCTCTCAAAAGCTGGGAGATTTTAAAAGCTGACTGTGAATGGGTAGATGAAAAACAAAGGGAACAGGAGAAACAGTGTAAGGTTACTAAGACTGAGGAATATAAAAAAGGGTTAAAGCAATAACGCTGTAAAAAAAGAACTTACATTTTACTCGGAATCCCGAGCCTATGTCTGGCATACCGATCCTATTTGAGGATGGAGATGACACTGATAGAGATGAAGGATGGGGGATTTTACTCCAGATTACTGACTGAGCCCCTAATAACTCCTGATTGTTCCCAGCAGTCATAGAGATGTACAGCATGGAAACAGACCCTACAGTCCAACTCATCCACGCCGACCAGATATCCCAACCCAATCTAATCCCACCTGCCAGCACTCGGCCCATATCCCTCCAAACCCTTCCTACTCATATACCCATCCAGATGCCTTTTAAATGTTGCAATTGCACTTGTCTCCACCACTTCCTCTGGCAGCTCATTCCATACACGTACCACCCTCTGCGTGAAAACCTTGCCCCTTAGGTCTCTTTTATATCTTTCCCCTCTCATCCTAAACCTATGCCCTCTAGTTCTGGACTCCCCCACCCCAGGGAAGAGACCTTGTCTATTTATCCTATCCATACCCCTCATAATTTTATAAACCTCTGTAAGGTCTTATCAAGTTTTAAGAAGATTTGTAGCTCAGGTTGGGGTTTTGGATGTAGGTTTGCTTGCTGAGCTGGAAGGTTCATTTCCAGACGTTTCGTTACCCTACTAGGTAACATCTTCAGTGGGCCTCAGGCGAAGCAATGTTAAAAATTCCTGCTTATAAATAGAAAGCAGGAATTTTCAGCATTGCTTCACCTGAGGCCCACTGAAGATGTTATCTAGTAGGTTAATGAAACATCTGCAAATGAACCTTTCAGCTCAGCGAGCAAACCTACATCCAAAACCTCTATAAGGTCATCTCTCAGCCTCTGACGCTCCGGGGAAAACAGCCTTAGCCTATTCAGCCTCTCCCTGTAGCTCAAATTCTCCAACCCTGGCAACATCCTTGTAAATATTTTCTGAACCCTTTCAAGTTTCACACCATCCTTCCAATAGGAAGGAGACCAGAATTGCACGCACTATTCCAAAAATGTCCTAACCAATGTCCTGTACAGCTGCAACATGACCTCCCAACTCCTGTACTCAATACCATACATCTTCTTCACTATCCTATCTACCTGCGACTCTACTTTCAAGGAACTATGAACCTGCATTCCAAAGTCTCTTTGTTCAGCAACACTCCCATTACGTGTATTTTATTATTTTGAAAATGAAACGTCCAGTCTTCAATGGCAGTATCATGGGGATGAGCTGTCTGAGCCATCCTAAACCAAGGGCCATCCCCGGAATCAGAGTAATGTTAATGAAGCATGCCTCTGACCACAAGAAGAAACTGGGCCAATTTGCTCAATATGATCAAAGAATGATAGAGATGTAAATGCAGCAAAATTCTGGGAGTGGCCTGAATACGAATGGCTTGTGTGATAAGACTTGAAATAAGTGGCCATCTGTCTGAGGGAAGTGGTATACAGAGGGATAATCGAGAAGCTGACTCACCTTAGTTTAACCCTATTCTTTTGCTATGTATTCCTTCTGGTGTCGCAACATGATCCAGATAAACAATATGAACAAGTCCAGGATTTTCCAGTCGCAAAAGAGGTGAGCTGTGGTTTTCTATTGGGATGGCCAGAACCAGACTCAACCACGATCCAAATTACAGGGAAAACCAAATATGTCCAGTGCCCTCATGATCCCAAACACCATGTGCCAGCCCTGACTGGGACCAGGATACCCACTGGGGGTGGAACCTACCTCAAATGCCCACCCAGCAACCATTGCTGAGCAACCCTTTCCCGAAGGGACCCTGAAGTGGGGACAGGCAGGCACCAATGCTACACCTTTGGGATTGGCAACAAGACAATGGATTACATCCTGTTACAATGCGAAATATGTGCTCAGACTAATGTTAGAAAGGGAATATTGAACCCTATAGGTCACATACCAGTGCCCGAAGGACCATTTAAACATTTGGTGATGTGGACATGATAAAGATGGTGAGGGGGAAAATATATATGTTGGTGGTGATTGATCAATTCAGTAGATGGTGTGGAGGCAATACCCTCTGAAGACTCAGGTGCTGGAATGGTTGTGAAATTTTTAACAAATAAACAGAGGTCGATGTGATAGTCAATGCCCCAATGCAATTACACCTTGTAGAAGAAAGCGCTGCCTTGTAAACAACCCGTGTTACCTCAACTGTACTAGCAATACGCCCTATTGCCCATATTGACATATGTTATATCAGGCATCTCCCCAATATGATCAAAGTGAACTCATCCGAAAATGTGATTACAGTATTCCTTGGTCTATTTTCAAAGACAACTGTACGTTATCAATACAGGCCCTTGCCCTCTGTCACCATTGGGCTTTGAATGTTTCACGTGGCGAGAGAATGTCCTGGTTGGCCATTTTATGGGAAAGTGCACCCAGACATGGGATGTCACACCCAGTGTGGTGCCTGATCAGGTGTCCCATCCCCTGATCGTGTATTGAATGCCCAGCTTATCCTGTTAGCAGATACAGGTGCACAACCCCTTATCCGAAATGCTTGGGACCATCTGGTGTTCGGAATTCAGAAATTTTCGAATTTCAGAATAATTGACATTTTGATGGTGAAATTTTTAAAAATCTTACTGGAGGAGCAGACTCACTCAGTAAAAGAAGCCTTGGGAGAGAATTGAGATCTGCCAGTGCTGGACCACGCCCCTGCATGTCACATCGGAGTGACACACATCGAGTGGGTGTCGACTTGGGTTAATTGCACGCCAAACAACCTTGTTAATGAGAAAAAGTCTTCATAATAAACCTCTGGACTTTGGAGCTTTTCAGATTTTGGAATTTTGGATAAAGGGTTGTCTACCTGTACTTGGTGGCTGTGTGGCATGGAAGGAGGATTGAGAACAACACTTCCCCTGGAATGGGGAAGCACCTGCACCTGAGTGATGCGACTACAGGAAATTGTTATCTCCCCAAAGGTTCAGTTTGGCATACCACTTCAACAGATACTGCGTCGCCATAGGAGAGATTATGTCCCTGACTCTGCGATCCGCATTGACAGTATAGGGCAGCCAAGGGGCATCTGTCCATAAACGAGATTGCTGCAGGCTGGGAAGCACTTATCCCTGCCATTGGTGTTAGCAAAAATGCTGAATGGATTAATTATATTTACTATACTAGCAGAGGTTTATTAATTACACGGATGATGCCCTCTCAACATTAGGTGTGCAGTTGGATGCAACCAGCAAAATGGCATGGCAAAATAGGCTATTGGCTGATAAAGGTGTGTCTATTTAATGTTTGGGGAACATTGCTGTACTTTCATACTTAATAACACTAGTCCTGAAGGGTCATTTACTAAAGCATAAGCTGAGAAATCTGAGAACTTAAGGAAAATGCAGGGTATGGTCATCAGTTCTTTGACTGGTTAGCATCTTGGGAGTTTGGGGGGCTTCATTTGCCAAGTTTGGAATCATTGCTGCTATCTTGTTACTTCTCCTTGCTGTTGTACTATGCTGTGCATTACCTCTCATTAAGTCTCTTGCAAAGCAACTCCTCATCATGCTGGTCTGTTCTGAGTCATCTCCCATCGCAGAAAAGGTTCCAACCCTCTATTATTATGACCCGCTTTGAGAGTGTGTTGCTGGAAAAGCACATGCAATATCCGAGGAGCAGGAAAATCGACGTTTTGGGCTGGAGCCCTGATGAAGGATGCTGTGCCTAACCTGCTGTGCTTTTCTAGCAACACACTGCCAACTCTGATCTCCAGCATCTGCAGACCTCACTGTTTCCTATTATGACCCGCTGTACACTGAAGTGCAGATGGCATGTGGGGACATGACTTTTTGAATATTATTTTTGTTTTTATTTCCTTAAACTTAGTCTGTAAGGGTTTCTGAGGAATTCTCTGCGTCTCCTGGTCATTCCTAAAAAGTGCTATCAACCATATCACACAGAGCCAGTGGTTGTTTTCTTTCACAATGCACTCACTGATGTCTATTAACTACAGCACCTTAATTTTGTTAATATTCCATTGATATCCTTCATCAGAAGCTGTAAAATGTTCCTGGACTCTACTTCAAAAAATTAGGAGCAGAAGATGCCATCAGTTTCTATTTCTTGTAACATGAAAGTGAACACTAGCTTTTCATGAAGTTATCAGGCAATGTAATGGTTGTAAACAGATTCTAGCCAGCATTCTGTCTAAACCTAAACACATCAAATAAGTGTTTCATGTTTGTAGTGCCTTTTACTTGCTTAGGAAACTCAAAGCTCTTCATAGCCAATTATATACTTTTGAAGTGTAATAGAATCCATAGGATTCCTACAGTGTGGAAGTAGGTTTTTGGCCCTACCGACCTTCTGAAGAGCATCCTGTAACCCTGTATTTCCTGTGGCTAATTCACCTAGCCTGCACATCCTTGGAAACTACGGATAATTTAGCATGGCCAATCCATCTAGCCTGCATATCTTTGGACTGTGGGAGGAAACCAGAGTATCCAGACAAAACCAACACAGACATGGGGAGAATGTTCAAATTCCACACAGTTGCCCAAGGCTGACTCAGACCTGGGTCCCTGGCACTGTTAGGCAGCAGTGCTAACCACTCAGCCATTGTGCCATTCACTGTTAAATGCAGCAGCTAATTTGCATTCAGCAAGCTCCCACAATACAGTAGTAGTGAGATGCAATCAGCTGCAAAACATTGTAATGTTAGAAATTCAAAATAAAATCAGAAAACGCTTAATAGTATGGCAGTGTCTTTGGAGAGAAACAGAGTTAATATTTCAGATAGCACTTTAGCAGCATTGTGAGACAAACATGATTTAATTTATTTTTGTGATCTTGATGCCTGGCTAATCATTGCACAAGATATAGGGAAGAACTCTCCTGCTATGCTTCAAATAGAGTCATAATAGATCGGCAGGAGGCTGGAAGAACACAGCAAGCCAAGCAGCATCAAGAGGTGGAGAAGTCGATGTTTCGGGTGTAACCCTTCTCCAGGACTGGGGATGGGTATGGAGGTTGCTGCAGATAAAAGGGGTTGGTGGAGGCAGGGTGGTGAAGTGATGATATGTGAAGACAGGTAGAGGGTACGACCTGGTTGGTCAATGAGAGGAATAATTCTGGTGGCAGGGAGCAGTGGAAGGGAGGGAGAAGGGCGGAGAAGGGCTGGGAAGGGGGTTAGGGGAAGGGAAGGGAGGTTATTTGAAATTGGATAACTCAATGTCAAGTTCTCTGGGCTGTAAGCTGCTCAGGCGGAAGATTAGGTGCTGTTCCTCCAATTTGCAGTGTAGTTCGTTGTGGCAATGGAGGAGACCAAGGCCGGTCATGTCAGAAAGGGAGTGGTTCAGGGAATTGAAATGGGTGGTGACTGGCATCTTTTCTGGTTGCAATGGAAGGTACCATTGTTCGGGGATGGTCAGTGGGGAGAGTGGTGCAAACCAAGAACTGTCGAAGGGAATGGTCCTTGCAGAAGGCAGAGAGGGTGGGAAGGGAAGATGTTCTTGGTGGTGGAGTCTAATTGGATTTGACAGAAATGTTTAAGGATGAAGTGTTGGATTTGGAGACTGGTGGGGTAGTAAGTGAGATTAGATTAGATTCCCCACAGTGTGGAAACAGGCCCTTTGGCCCAACAAGTCCACGCCAACCCTGCGAAGAGAAACCCATCCCCCTATATTTACCCCTAATACACCTAACACTATGGACAATTTAGCGTGGCCAATTGACCTAACCTGCACATCTTTGGACTGTGGGAGGAAACCGGAGCACCCGAAGGAAACCCACACAGACAGTTGCCTGAGGCGGGAATTGAGCCCAGGTCCCTAGCGCTGTGAGGCAGCAGTGTTAACCACTGAGCCTCCATGCCGCCCAAGAGGAGTGAGGACAAGGGGGACTTTATCTTAATTACATTGGGGAGCAATTTAGAGCAGTGGGATGGGGAATGGAGGCGGTGTGGCTGAGGTCTATCTGGATGACAGAGGAGGAAAAACATGTTCAAAATAGGTGGAATTTCTCTTCGTCTGATCTGTTGCAGCGGAGGCGAAGGAATTGGGAGAATGGGATGGGGTTCTTGCAGGATGTGAGGAGGTGTAGCCCAGATAGTTATGGGAGTCTGTGGGTTTTCATAAATGTCCATCTGGAGACTCACCGGATATAGAAATGGTGAGGTCAAGAAAGGGAATGGAGATGTCCGAGATGGACCAAGTGAATTTGAGGGTGGGGTGGAAGTTGTGGGTGAAGTCGATGAACTGTTCCAGTTCAATCTGTGTGCAGGACACTGCCTCGATGCAAGCGGAAGAGTTGGGGCACAGTGCGTTCGTTATAGCCAACAAAGAGGCAGGTGTAACTGGGTGGACCAAGTGAATTTGAGGGTGGGGTGGAAGTTGTGGGTGAAGTCGATGAACTGTTCCAGGGGGTGGAAGTTGTGGGTGAAGTCGATGAACTGTTCCAGTTCAATCTGCGCGCAGGACACTGCCTCGATGCAAGCGGAAGAGTTGGGGCACAGTGCCTGTGTAGGTACTGAAGAGGGACTGTTCGTTATAGCCAACAAAGAGGCAGGTGTAACTGGGGCCCATCTGGGTGCCTCCTTGATTTGGAGGAAATGAGATGG
Source organism: Chiloscyllium plagiosum (assembly GCF_004010195.1). Classification (NCBI taxonomy): domain Eukaryota; kingdom Metazoa; phylum Chordata; class Chondrichthyes; order Orectolobiformes; family Hemiscylliidae; genus Chiloscyllium; species Chiloscyllium plagiosum. The sequence continues at coordinate 23,275,569 of NC_057733.1, forward strand.
GTTAAAGGACATGTTATTGAGGGTGAGGACAATTCAGCGAGGCAGAGGAGGGTATTGGTGGAGGGGGACTGGATGGGTCTGTTGGAGAGGAAGAAGTGGAGGGCCTGGAGGCCGTCCTTGGGTATGGAAGTGTATACGGACTGCACATCCATAATGAAGATAAAGTGCTGGGGGCCAGGGAACTGGGAGTTACTGAAGAGATGGAGGGCATGGTTGGTATCACGGGTGTAGGTGGGAAATGCCTGACCTAAGGTGGAGAAGATGGAGTCAAGGTAACATGAGATGAGTTTGGTAGGCCAGGAGGATGCCGAGACGATGACGGGGTATTTGGGCTTGTGGATCTTGGGGAGCAGGTAGAATTGGGCAGTGCTGGACTGGGACATAATGCGTTTGGAGGCAGTGGAGGGGAGATCACTGGAGGCAGTGAAGGCACGGACAATGCGAGTGATTTTAGCCCGATGGTCGCGGTGGGGTCGTGGGCAAGGGGGAAGTAGGATGTGGTGTCAGAGAATTGACGTTCAGTCTCTGTGACATAGAGATCCATTCTCCTGACCACCACTGTCCCACCTTTGTCAGCGAGTTTGATGATGAGGTTGGTGCGGAAGGAGTGGAGTGCTGCACGTTCAGAGGAGGTGAGGTTGGAGTGGGTGAGGGAAGTGGAGAAATTGAGCTGCCGATGTCACATCAGCAGTCTGCAGTGAAGAGGTCTAGGGTGGATACAAGGCCATCAGGTGGCGACCAAGTGGAGGAGAAAGGTTGGAGGCGGGAGAAGGGGTCCTCAAAGGGAGGATGGGAGTTTTTGTCAAAGGCATGGACATGGAGACGTTGGAAGAAGATCTCCATGTTGTGGCGGTTCCGGAATTTGTTGACGTGGGGGCGGAGGGGTACGGGTGTGTGCCCTTTTCTGAGGACAGACCGTTCAGCCTCAGAGAGTTTGAGTTTTGGGGGGATAGTGAATATGTGGCAAGGCTTGGGGTAGGGTTTTAGGAGGGGTCCTTAGATGGCTGATGTGGGGGAGAGTAAGAGTGATGGCATGTGCTGGGTGAGGGTTGGACGTGGTGAGATGGGTAGGAGAGAGTATGGGAGACAAAGGAGATTGGGAGGGGTGTGGGCTGGGGAGTGGGTGGGAGTCCAGGAGGGGGTGCAGTACCCCTCCACTCCTATCTGGTCGAACTGATCCTCACCCTCAATAACGTTTCCTTTAACTCCTCCCAGTCACCGCTCATTTCAATTCCCGCAACCAGGAGGTGGCCATGGGCCCCAGCTATGCCTGCCTCTTTGTTGGCTATATCGAACAGTTCCTCTTCAGTACCTACACAGACACCTCCACAGGGACTGTGCCCAGCTTTTCTGCCATTACATTGATGACTGCATCGGCTGAACTGGAGCAGTTCATCAACTTTGCCCACAACTCCCACCCTGCCCTCAAATTCACTTGGTCCATCTCGAACACCTCCTTTCCCATTCTTGACCTTACCATTTCTATATCCGGCGACAGTCTCCAGACAGACATTTACTACAAACCCACAGACTCCCATAACTACCTGTTATAGGCTACACCTTCTCCCACCCAGCATCCTGCAAGAACTCCACCCGATTCTCCCAAATCCTCCGCCTCCGCTGCACCTGCTCGGACGAGGAGAAATTCCACTCACGAGCATCCCAGATGTCCACCTATTTTGAACAACGTGCTTTTCCTCCCTCCTTCATCCAGACAGCCCTCAGCCACACCACCTCCATTCCCCGTCCCACTACTCTAAATGCTCCCCCCAATAGAACAAAGACAGAGTCCCCTTTGAATTCACTTACCACCCCACCAGTCTCCACATCCAACACATCATCCGTAAACACTTCCATCAACTTGAACTAGATCCCACTACCAAGAACATCTACCACTCTTCTCTGCCTTCCGGAAGAACCATTCCCTTCAACAGTCATTGGTTTACGCCTCTCTCCCCACTGACCCCACCAAACCTCTAGGTATCTTTTCCTGCAACCGGAAACATGCTGGTTCACCAGCCCCCTCACCTCTATCCTGGGCCCAAAACAGTCCTTCCAGGTGAGACCTGCCTTTCCTCCAACCTAGTTCACTGCACCAGGTGCTCCTGATGTGGTGTCCTCTACATAAGGGAGACCAAATGTAAACTTAGAGAAAGGTTTGCCGAGCATCTCAGCCTGGCCTGCAGGAGCCGACCTGATCTCCCATTCACCGCTCATTTTAATTCCCGTAACCACTCCCTTTCTGACATGACCGTCCTTGGCCTCCTCCATTGCCACAATGGACCACACCGCAAATTGGAGGAACAATACCTCATTTTCTTCCAGGGCAGCCTACAGCCTGGATGACTCAACATTGAGTTCTCCAATTTCAAATAACTTCCCTCCCCATTCCCCGACCCCCTTCCCAGCCCTTCCCCCTCCCTTCTACTACTCCCTGCCACCAATCAGATTCATTTCTCTCATTGACCAATCAGGTTGTACCCTCTGCCTGTCTTCATGTATCCCCACTTCACCACCCTGCCACCACCATCCCCTTTATCCTCAGCTCCCCCCACACCCACCCCTAGTCCTGAAGAAGGATTACACCCAAAACATTGACTTCTCCATCTCCTGATGCTTCCTGGCTTGCTCTGTTCTTCCAGCCTCCTGCCTGTCTATTTTGGATTCCAGCTTCTGCAGTTTTTCATCGCTAACCTCCAGTCTTCTGGTACCTCGCCTGTGACTATCAATGATACAAATATCTCAGCAAGGGGCCCAGCAATCACTTCCCTGGCTTCCCACAGAGTTCTAGGGTACATCTGGATCAGGTCCTGGGGATTTATCCACCTTTATGCGTTTTAAGACATCCAGCACCTCTTCTGTAATATGGACATTCTTCAGGATGTCACCATCTAATAGTTGTTAATGGGAACCAAAGGATATGGTTTACTTGGATTTTCAGAAGTTTTTGATAAGGTCCCATGTAAGAAATTAGCATGTAAAGTTAAAGTTCATTGGATTGGGGTAGTGTACTAAAAAGGATAAAGTACGTGTTGGCAGACAGAAAGCAGCATAGGGATATAACAGGTCTTTTTGAAGTATGAGTGATGAGTGAGGTACCGTAAGGATTAGTGCTTGAACCCCAGCTCTTCACAACATATGTTAGTCATTTAAATGAGGGAACCAAATGAAATATCTCCAAATTTGCAAATGACCCAAAACTAGGTGAAAGGGTGGTCTGTGAGGAGGATGCAGAAAAGCTTCTGTATGATTTGGACAAGCTGACTGAGTGGGAGAAGATGTATAATGTGGATAAATGTGAGGCTATCCACTTTGGTAGCAAAAACAAGAAGGTAGATCATGATCTGAATGGTGATGGGTTTGGCAAAGGGGGAGTGCAATATGTCCTTGTACACCAGCCACTGAAATTAACCATGCAGGTGCAGCATGCAGTGAAGAAATCAAATGATATGTTGGCCCTCATAGTGAGAGGATTCAACTACAGGAGCAGAGAGGTAACATTGCAGCTGTACAGGGTCTTAGTGAGAACACACCTGAAGTATTATGCGCAGTTTTGGTCTCCTTATCTGTAGAAGGATGTTCCAGCTATGGAGAAAGTGCAATGAAGGTTTACCATTCTTGGGATGGCAGGACTGATGTATTAAAAGAGACTGAATCAGTTAGGACTACATTCATAGTTTAGAAGAAAAAGAGAGGATCTTATAGAAACCATTAAGATTCTAACAGGACTAGACAGGATAAATACTGGAAAGATATTTCTGATGATGGGGAGTCGAGAACAAGGGATTCTAGACATGAGGAGAAATTTCTTCATCCATAAGGTGGTGTCCCTGTGAAATTGTCTACCACAGAAAACAGTTATGCCCAAAACACTGAATGCTTATAAGAAAGAGTTAGATATTGTTCTTGGACTAAAGAGATCAAAGGGTACGGGGAAAAAAAATGGGAATGGCACTGAGTTGGATGATCAGTCCTGATCATATTAAATGGTGGAGTAGACATGAAGGACCAAATGACCTACTCCTGTTCCGATTTTATATGTTACTATGTTAAGTTTCCTTCCAAGTTGTATTCTATCCATATCACCATTCCTTCACTGCTGTTGGATTAAATCTTGGAGCTATCTTCCAAAAGTCCTTGTGGATCTACTTGTCCGGTTACCAATCACATGACCCAGTATCGTGTCCACAACAAGAAGATGGGAAGGGTGGTGAGCTACATTCTTGAAAAGTAGACCAGCAGTTCAAAAACACAAAGAGAAAATGCTGGAAAATCTCAGCAGGTCTGGCAGCATCTGTAAGGAGAGAAAAGAGCTGACGTTTCGAGTCTAACTGACCCTTTGCTGAAGCTGTGACTTGGGAAAAACCAGCTTTGACAAAGGGTCAGTTAGACTCGAAACGTCAGCTCTTTTCTCTCCTTACAGATGCTGCCAGACCTGCTGAGATTTTCCAGCATTTTCTCTTTTGGTTTCAGATTCCAGCATCCACAGTAATTTGCTTTTAGTTCAAAAACACAACTCACCACCATCATCTTAGAGGCAGATAGGGATAGACAGTAAAGACTAGCCAGCAGCACTCGCTTCCCAGAAATAAGAAAAACCTGACACATTTCTCCATTTTCTACTGTTTACCTTCTTCACTGCATCTTCTATTCCACTACTCCTTCCTCCTCTCCTTCTGTCTCTTTACCCCTTCACTTCTTTTTCCTGTCCCCCTCCTCCTTCTCCCTTTCCCTCTTTCATCCTCCTTTTCCCTATTTTCCCTTCTTCTCTCCATTTTCACCCACCCTTCTCTTCTTTACCTTTCTCATTCCCCTCTTCTCCCCACCCTCTGACTGGTTTCAGACATCTCTCTTCATGCCTTTGGTGCCAATTTGTTGAATTCCTCCAAGAGGGAGTTGGAATTGTTTCTGATTATGGAGGACACCAGCTCTTTGTGAATGGGAATTCAAGAGTGATCTGGAATAACTCGATCGCTTGAAAATGACCTCAGATTTTGCTTCCTCATTTTGATTGAATTTTAGCTTGTTTTTGTACCTCTCCCAGGTGATCAAGTGGTTTATTTTTTATAAATGTGGAGTATTTATTATTATGGGAAGGGCATTACAGTTGTGTGGACAGTCTTATTGGTTGAAAGGCCTGTCCACTGTTACCCAGATGTCGATATATCGTTATACTGTTTGCCGTTGCTGTCTATTTGACTGGCAGTTTCAGGACTGGGTGACAACTTTGTGATTGGCAGGTATAAACAGGCTGGGATCCAGTGACCTTTTGTTTTATGATCCCTCAATATTGATGAGATTCCTGCCAGGTCCTGCACCGTCATTTACACTTACTGGTCAGTACGGAGTTAGCAGAGTTCAATCAATCTTGGCCTTGAAAACAGAAGCAGAATCAGGCAGGACTGGGAATATGACAACAACATCTGGGAAAATGCTAGTGGTTGATTGGCAGCTGAGAACACTATGAACTGTGATGCCCTTGTTGTGGAATAGTGCACCAATGCTCATTGCAAGAACTGTCACCAGGACAGGTAAGCAAACCACAACAAAGGAAGAACTTCAGCAATGAGAAATGGATTATTTATATTCCAGAGGCTTGGAATTTCATTGGATTTCATTCTCCATAAGACCATAAGACATAGGAGTGGAAGTAAGGCCATTCGGCCCATCGAGTCCACTCCGCCATTCAATCATGGCTGATGCGCATTTCAGCTCCACTTACCAGCGTTCTCCCCGTAGCCCTTAATTCCTCACTTTCCCACTCTGACTTTGGTGGCTTTACAGATGCAGTAGAGGAACAAGAGGCTTAGGCCCATGAGACGATGGGCCAAGTGCTGGAAAATGGGACTAGGATAATTAAGCAGTTATTTTTGAATGGGCGGAATGGCCCTTTTTTCTGTTGATGATTCTATTACTCTAAGAATAGCTTTCAGGAAATTCCTGGTCATGGTTTTTGTTTCAATCTCTTCAATGCTCCTTCAGATTATAACACATCTTTTTAAAATTTATTGAGACATAATATTGTGAAAATTATAACACATCTTTTTAAAATTTATTGAGACATTATAGTGTGATATTACTGTGGTAAACCTGGTGCATCAGTTAGGACCTGTGTTGAAACCTTTTCACAGGAAAGTTACATATACTTTCCTAACCATGATCCACACTGAACTGTGACAGCCCATTGTGACACCATTCACAGCAGAAACTCATTACAAAGTAAACAATCAAGTTCAAACTTCCATAAAGTCCACTCCAAAGCAAAGTTTAGATGTGATGATTTTTCCTCGCATAGTTACAACTCTAGCATCGTTCTAACAGGTGTGAGCATATGAAGGGCAACTAGCTGTCAAGGATATCTGGTGAAGACAAAAGGATAAATAGATATCCTAAACCGAGACCTTTATTTAGTTGTTGTTCGATATAAGGGAGTATGCACTCAGATGTTGCCCTTTGGAGACTAAATGGCTTGAGCATATTCTCTAATCCGGGTAAGTGTACCTCAGCTATCAGAGGTAATCCTGTAATGAGATGAATATTTTGCTTGTTGCTTTTTCCTGTTATTTCTAACTTCATATTCTAGTCTAAAAAGATTTTCTTGGCCAGCAGGCAAGCTGAAACGGATGTTTCAGAGCTCTGAAGATGATGTTTGCTATTTGAACTTTGAACTTTACAGACAATGTTGTAAGTGTGCCATGAAGCTTGGTGTCTCCTACCCATGGAAGTGGAGAAGCAATACGTTGTAGTTTAGTTCTCCAAGCAGCCCTGCAAAGAATGGAAACATTGTAAAAGAGATAGGTTTCTAAACAAGTAGAAAGAGTCAGTTAATTTCATTTGCTTTGCCCTTCTCCAGGTTCTGTTGCAGAACTGGGCAGAAATAACCTCCAAACTGATACGATAAACACCGCATTCAATCTGAAACATGCTTAATTATATATATATAGTCAGTTCTGGTATAACACATCCTTCGTTAATGCAAATTGGCAGTAACGTGATTGGTGAATAGGGAACACTGTTTATAAAATGCAAAATTGTAAAATGTGTGTTGGTTATAACGTGATTAGATTGCCAAGACTTTGTGTTATTTGTATTGCGTGATTTTTGTATCGCAAAGGGTCACACAGGATCGCAACTATCGTGCTATAGAAAAATTGATTATTTGTTCATCCTAAACAACAGGCATTGGGGAATATAATTTATTTCAAACAATCAAAATTTTCAGTCAAATTTGGAACTGGAGACTTTGATGGGGATGTGGGAATGATCATCTTACATTAATATTAAGCTACATGTATGTAGAGAGATTGTATCAAGGATGCTTCACTCATCCAGAGAAAGAGTCCCATAATTGCCACCCAGGTTGACAGGGTTTTAAGAAGGCATACAGTGTTTTAGCTTTTATTAATAGAGGGATCGAGTTCTGGAACCATGAGGTTATGCTGTAGCTGTACAAAACTCTGGTGCGGCCGCACTTGGAGCATTGTGTACAGTTCTGGTCACCGCATTATAAAAAGGATGTGGAAGCTTTGGACAGGGTGCAGAGGAGATTTACTAGGATGTTGCCTGGTATGGAGGGAAGGTCTTATGAGGAAAGGCTGAGGGACTTGAGGCTGTTTTCGTTAAAGAGAAGGTTGAGAGGTGACTTAATAGAGACATATAAGATAATCAGAGGGTTAGATAGGGTGGACAGGGAGAGCCTTTTTCCAAGTATGGCTATGGCGAGCACGAGGGGGCATAGCTTTAAATTGAGGGGTGATACATATAGGACAGATATCAGAGGTAGTTTCTTTACTCAGAGAGTAATAAGGGTATGGAATGCTTTGCCTGCAAGGTAGTAGATTCGCCAACTTTAAGTACATTTAAGTCATCATTGGACAAACATATGGACGTACATGGAATAGTGTAGGTTAGATGGGCTTCAGATTGGTATGACTTGTCGGCGTAACATCGAGGGCTGAAGGGCCTGTACTGCGCTGTATGTTCTATGTTCTAATATGATTTGAAGTAGGGCTAGGGTTAGTATTTATCCCTTAAATTATCATTCCAATCAAATTACCTGGTCATTTAACCCATTTTTGCTTATGGGAGCTTGTTGTGTTGCCATTTTCCAATATTATGACAATCTCTATGTTTGTTTCAGTTTGATGGGATGATACAGAGGGAGCTTTTATCCTCATGTAATTTGCCTGTGCCTGTACTTTGAGTGGTTGATAGGATTAGTGTAGAGGAGAAAGTGAGGACTGCAGATGCTGGAGATCAGAGCTGAAAATGTGTTGCTGGAAAAGCGCAGCAGGTCAGGCAGCATCCAAGGAGCAGGAGAATCGACATTTCGGGCATGAGCCCTTCTTCGATGAAGGTTTACTCTGCACCTAACCCCATGCTGTTAATCTGTTCTGAAAGTGTTTTGTGGGACACTGTGGAGAAAGGTTTCCTCTGTATCTAAGCCCACACTATACCTATCCTCCAACTCCTCTCCAATTCCTTCCAGTTGTGTGGAATGCACTCACCCAGGTCAATTCTTACTTGGAACCAGGGTAACATGCAATGGCTTCTTAACAATATTAGGACCAATTTCATTACTGGGCCATGCTCCAGTGTGGTTGGGGAGAGTTTCAACTAAATTGTCATGAGGATTGGCAGCATCACACAGAGGAGTAGAGAGGAATAAGACCATGAAATAAGAGAATGGGACAGTATGTGAGAAGAGATTAGCTCCATATCAGAAAGGAGCAGATTTACAAGGATTGTAAGGACCATAAAGATAGATTTACAATGTTTGTTTATAAACGTAGTGAGTAACATTGGTGAACTTCAAACACAGCTAGCCATGTGATGATTTGATGTAGTCATAGACAATGAAATGTGGCTTAAAAATGTTAAGGACTGGTTGGTTAATACTCAATACTATAAAGTCTTCAGAAAAGATAGAGAAGGGGGAGAAAAGAGATTTAAGTTATCAGTACAGTTTAGAAGGTATTGTTGAAGGTACCAGTACATATACAAGTTGTTGTTGTATCACACCAATTCTGCACCTGCCTTGAGAATATTTGATATTGATTCGGTGTGATTGATATGGAAAATGAACTGAACTGCAGTGTGAAAAGGAATAGATGGATAACCAAATGAAAGATAAGCCTTGAAGAGGTTTATGAAGGTGTGGAGGAATATAGATAGAGAGAACGGAATGAAGACAAGTGTGCGTCATGTTGCCAGATTATGATGACTGGAAGGCTGACCTCATCGTTGAACCAGTGAGATGACGCAAAGCACGCGAAAGCATGAATGTTATCAGTTTTGTTCACAAAGTTCACAATAAAGGTAAATAATAACATACAAAATAAGAGAAATAGATTCATACCATTAGTAAAAACAACACAGCTTCTATTGTTGAAGGATTTGTTGGTTCCATCTTGTGATGAAGTTATCTGAAAGAACAAGATTCAATTTAATTTAAGAAGTGTTTAATTCTTCCATAAATCCATCGACTTCCACAACTCTTTCGAACCCCAGATCTTCTCACCCATTTAATCAGCTGTCACAACTGACACATATCCTCCCCTTTCACGGAATCTTTGTCCCCCAACCTCTTTCAGCTCAGTTATAGACATTTTTTGTAAACAATTTCTGATTTTGAAAGGTAAAAGAAATAAAACTTCAAGATAATCACCCATCCTTCAAACACTGAATCCCATTCCCACACAATTATTTCTTGCAGTTCTTTGTGGAACAAATGAGTTGAGCGGTATTTTTAAACTTAATTAGTTCAATAAAACACAATAAGATGGCAGGGCAGATGGTGTATTGCAGCTGTAACATGTGGAAGCAATGGACACCTCTCTGATCAACAACAACCACCTGTGTAGTAATGTCTTAAGCTTGATGTTGGTGAATTAGTGTCTGAGCTTGTTCCACTCCAAATCTCTCACTCAAGGGTGAAAAAATTATCCGGGCATTTGCTTCCAAGAAGCAGTCACACCCCTTTTCTCCAGAACTGGAGAAAAACAAATGGGTAAGGCTTGCCATCAACCATCTCCATTGTATAACAATGCCTTTCAGCTTTAAACCATTCTGGGTAAACAGTACAAGTTGGTCATATGGCTGAAGTGCTTTATTATCTGAAGACCCAAGGTTGTTTGCAAAGAACTCCACTGTAGAATGTCAGCCACACACCAGGGCTGTAACACCGAAGCTAATTTAAACTTGGAGTGACGACATCTTTACAAAGCCTCCTAGCCTGATCGCTAAATCCAGGTCTGCCTGTAGAGAAATCCCACTTCTTGCTACAGACAAACGTTTAGTCTCCCCTAGAATTAGGAAACACAGCTTCAAAATATGGGGTCACCCATTTAAGGTAGATGTGAGGAAGAATTCATTGTCATTAGTGCTTGGAGTTGTCTCTCCTAGTGAACAGTGTAAGTGGTGATCACTGAATATATTCAAGGCAGAGTTAGACTGAGATGGGTGTGAAGGGTTATGAGGGGACAGACAGCAAAGTAAAAATAAAGTCTCATCAGAACAACCATGGCTTTATTGACTGGTGGAGCAGGTTGAGTGGGCAGGTGACTTTTACTTGCTCCTATTCTTTGCATTTTTATGACTTGGCACTCAGATTGTTTCTGGAGCCTGTTCCACTCCAAATCTCTCACTCATAGTTTCATAGTTTAATAGTAATGGAAGGAGGAGTAGGCCATTTGGCCCATCAAGCCTGTTCCGCCATTCATTAAGATCATGGCTGATCTGTCCATCATCTCAGCTCCTCCTACCTTCATTATCACCATAACCTTTAATTCCATAACATGCAAAAACCCATATATGTTCTGAATATATTTAATGAAGCTGCCTCTACTGCTTCCTTGTGCAGAGAATTCCATAGATTCACTGCTGTCTGGGAAAAGCAGTTCCTCCTCATCTCTGTCCTAAATGTACTCCGTGTAATCCTGAGGCCTTGTCCCCCTCAACCTAGTCACACCTATCAGTGAAAACAACTTGCCTGCCTCTTTCTTACCTATCCCATTAATAATTTTATGTGTTTTTTTATAAGATCCTCTCTTATTCTTCAAAATTCTAGTGAGTACTCTCAATCAGAACAGATGGCTCCATTTCATTTTATGGTCTTCTCTAATCTCTTCAAAGCTCACAAAACCTTCTCATCATTTGGGTTGATGTGTACATAACTGGAACACTAGGGACTATTTGGCTCAATGCTCCTCTGTAAGGTTTTTCTGTCCTTAAACACGGCATTACTCATCTCCATGACTGTTTCAACTATCACCTCACCCAAGATCAGGCACTCATTATTGACTGCCCAGATTGATCTAATCATCCTGGAGCATCTTATCCCAACCAGTGTAAATACACTTTTTCCCTTTGTAAACAAGCCTCAAAGCCTTGAACACTTCAATCAGATCTCCCCTTGACCTACTCCAGTTGAGTAGAGGTTGGAGTTATTTAATGCCTCCTTGGACTTTCCTAATTTCTTTAGAGTCACATCAGAAAATCTCTCTGGGCCCTCGCTATGGCCTCATGCCCAAAGAACAATACAACACTGGGACACTTTCTTCTATTCATGTCTCACTGAATGAACTATATGTTTGATATTGCCTGTTTCTTTTTGTTCTCTAAATTTTAGAGTCTAAGACACTTTTTAAACAAGAACACCACTGGTTTTCCTTTTGTACGGCTTCAAAGTCTTGTCTTCTGAAGGGTAAAGATTTGGGTATCTGATGCATGATAGACTCACAAATGCTATGTTAAAATCAGTGTCTCTATTTTTCCATTGCTAATACATTTATTGTTTAGGGTCTAGCTCCATTCAAGATTACAGAGATAATACATAATCTCACATTTCTATGCAAGAAACCACACAATGTAAGCTGTTGTGTCCACCTGATAACTCTTATACTCTTCCTCAAACTCCATACATAACAGCAATGCTTTTAATAACTCTGTAAAGATGCTGAGAATCTATATCTTTCACTAATGGGAAGATTCAAAACACACAAAGAATGGCAGGTGAATTCTTCCCCCAAATCCACCAAAGCACTGTGGAACTTTGAACCATAGGGGCAATTGTTGGGAGAAAGCCACTTCCAGAAGTTGACATTTAAACATGGGAGAGAGCCAACCCATGACTGGAGGAGCTGTGAGCAGTTAGGAAGGCAAGTTACATTATTGAGGGAGTCACCAGGGGAGCTGAAGCTGCCTTTTGCCATGGGCTGGAACTTTTGTTGAGCAGGAGAGGGTGCATTGGGTGGAGAAGGTGGTAGCAATATGATTCAGTGGAAGAGAAGACTGTAAGAGGGGTGGGCGAGTAGGAGATTGCAAGAGTGGTGGGGTTGAGGAGTGGTCTGCAAGATGAATTGGTGGAGAGGAGACAAGAGAACTGTAGGGCGGAGACTGCAAGTAAGTGGGCCACAAAATTTTGGACAGGAGGAAAAAGTTTCAAGTAGATTTTGGATATGGAAGCTATAAGCAGTAAGAGAAGCTGGAGGCTACAAAGGGTTAAGGGGAGAAGGAGCCTACAAAGGAGGCAGAGCAGTTTTAAACCCATCAGAAAATAAATATTCAGCTAACTGGGAGTCAAGAAAACTTGAAATCACTGGGATAATGAATTCTTTGCAAATGAATGTGGAATCTGCACTTTTAGGCTGCAGAGGTTCAGGAGCTACTATGTGGGTATAAACTTGTGGTGGTTCTACCAGTTGTTAAATTTAAGTCTGAGATTCAGTGAGATGCCTGTCTAAAATGTTCCAGCTTAATGCAAGAGAAACATAGTAATTGTGACCTCAACCATTTGTATCAGGTGTTTGAGATGATACTTGTTTGGGTGTGGGAGATGTGTGTCAGTTATTTTATCTTTTAAAATAACTTTTGTTTTAACTTATATCCATTGTTTTGTACTGTGGTGTCTAGGAAACTAATGCGTTACTTGTGTGCTCTACCGCATTCCTGATGAAGGGCTTTTGCCCGAAATGTTGATTTTCCTGCTCCTTGGATGCTGCCTGAACTGCTGTGCTTTTCCAGCACCACTCTAATCTTGACTCTGATCTCCAGCATCTGCAGTTCTCATTTTCGCCTACTCTACCTTTATGTGTAATGGTGCATTGATACTTTTGGAGGATATTGTTTAACCCTACTAATTCTGTTTTTGTCTGAATCCAATATCCCATGTATCAAAACAAATGCAAAATGATATTATTTTGTTGTAACTGTATCACCTAATAAATGAGTTAGTGAGGACAGAAAGGAGCCCTGAAAACAAAAATATAGCCCTCAAAAATAAATAATACCCCCCAAGAAAATCTCAAAATGAGCTCTCATAAATTGTCCTGGTAAGAGGATGTGTGCTCGACACAGAATGGTCTGCTAGATGAAAATGAGTGGTTATTAAGGAATAGACATATTTAACAATTACAGCAGATGTACGCTGCACAGAGATTGGTCCAATGTGCTGGGCAGACTAGAACACAGTTCATGGTTGAGGTAACTGTACTTACTGACTTGTCAGAAGTTCAGACACAAAACATCAGACATTTAACCTGCATTGTTCAAACATTCAAGAAAACAGACAACATTTCAATGACTGAAAGATGAAAGCTGTTCTTTCTTACCTCAAGTGGTTTCATAATTAAAACAATGGTTCACACACGGTAAGTCAGTAGATTCTGTCAGACCCTTACCACCGTCAGGCAGTGAGTCTTTTAGGAAGGAATAGACTGAATTAGTAGATGAGATGGTTTTTAAAGGATTGCAAGAGTACACAGCTGGAAATTCCAAAGCATAAAATAACGTAGTTCCTTCCTCAAATTGATTAATAATCAGCAACTGTGAGGCAAGTGAAACAAGATATGAACAAGTTCCTTGTAAAAGGACTGTGAAGTTTCTGGAACAAAACAATAAAATTCAGCAAGATACTGAATGAGAATCAGAACTGCACATAATGTTAAAACTTCAGGCTGGGTTTTGTGCTCCCTGACAGTGAGTTTGAAGGTTGTGTGGATGAGGCAGAAAATCCACCTGGTGACCAGCCTATCACCCAATAGCCCTCCCCCTACCTGTCTAACATTTTACAAGAGTGGGGGAGCCTGACCCCGATGACATTCCAGACTTACCAAAAGCCCAGGTGCCTCTTTGTTAGACATATGTGTACTCCCAGCAGTGGCCACCAATCCTGTTTAGCACTGCTGGAGCTGTTGGCTGAACCTCAATCTAAATACGTGCAAAAGTTTTGCCTTAAAGCAATTAAAATTGTTCCCAGCATTTAATTGCTGTCGGGCAACCTTTAAGATTGTGAATACTTTTGCCACTGACATTTTAGCTGAGGGAGTGCATAGAAGCCATGCTACCTTTTGAAACGCTGCCTATGAATTCCTTTCTCCATCTGACTTCTTCTCCTTGTAGTATGTATGGTAGCCTTAAATGGACAAAATGAACACTATACTTAAAACACTGCATACCCACACCCTGACAAAAACACCAGATAGATAATCTCTGAAACAGGACCATGTGTACACTCCCTGAGAAGAGGACACTGAGCAGACTCCCTGATTGTACGTGAACATTTTCCAGACAGACTCCAAGATAGTATCATATACATATTTGTTGATTCAAGCTGATGCAGACACCTGCTAAAACAGGACCATGCATCCACGCCCTGAAACAGCCTCATGCTTGAATGCATCACTTTACACTTCTCAGTATTAAGTTCTATCTTCTACTTTCCTACCCTTGCTGTTGACTATCCATGCTGAAAATGTGTTGCTGGAAAAGCGCAGCAGGTCAGACAGCATCCAAGGAACAGGAGAATCGACGTTTCGGGCATAAGCCCTTCTTCAGGAATTTTTTCGATATGGCTAGGAAGAAATATTTGTTTAGTGTATGGATTCTTCTGTGGATGAAGAACAGTAGAGGTCCTTTGCAGGTCTGTGAGAGTGTTGTCCTGAGCTGGGGTAGGTCTAATTGCAGGCAATGTAGGTAGCGGCGCATGGCTGCAAGCGTGGAGCGGAGGATCCGTAGGGAGGTCTGTTGCTGGAGGCTTAGGATTTGTTGTAGGTACTGGTTGTCCTGGTTGGGTCCAAATTTTGTTGGTCGGAACGTAGTCTGGAGTCCGTGCGGGATCAGTCGGTTCCGTAGGCAGGTGCTGAGGAAGGAGATGTGGCTGTGGTAGCGAGTCTGTTTGAGAACGTGGCTGAAGAGCTTCTGTGCAGAGGAGATTACCTGGGGGGTGCAGTGAGAGAGGGACTCACTGAAATCCTTGTAGAGAGAGGAAGAGAGCTTCTTCAAGGAAGGCATCCTTGCAAGAGGATTCGCAGTAGGTTAAAATCTTCGAGGAGAAAGTGAGGACTGCAGATGCTGGAGATCAGAGCTGAAAATGTGTTGCTGGAAAAGCGCAGCAGGTCAGGCAGCATCCAAGGAACAGAAGAATCGATGTTTCGGGCCCTTCCTGAAGAAGTAATCTCCTTCAGTCCCACAATCCTCCAAGGTAGTTGCATTTCTTCAATCTGGTCCCTTGACTGTCTTTGATTTCCATCACCACAGATTGGCAGCTATATCATCAACCATATGGGCCTCTCTTAATCTCTCTGCCTTTGTATTGCCCTCTCTAACTTTAGATTTGGGGTAGTAGAACTGTAGAAAGAGTGTTAAACTAATGGAGAATGGTGGGTAGGTAGACTAAAAGCAAAAGGATGTGACAGCAAGGTCAATGATTTTGATGATACCCAGAGTGTGACATGAAGAAACAGATCGTACAAACAGAAAAATAAGCAGAAAATATAATCAGAGGGGGGAAAATCATTAAGAAAAAAACAAAATTAATGTCTCTTTACTTAAGTGTATATAATATTGGAATAAAATAAATGAATTAACGGAACAAATTGTTTATGGGCATGATCTTTTAGCCAGTATGGAGCTCTGCCTCCAAGGAGATCAAGGTTGAGAACAAAGTATTCAGGGCATATGACTTTTCAAACACAGGCAAGAAGTAAAGGGTGGTGGGGCAGCTTTGATAATATGGGATAGACCAAGTACTATAGCAAGAAATGGTCTTGTATTAAATGATCTTAAAGTCATTTCAGGGAAAGTAACAAATAACAAGGGGAAGAGGAAACAGAGTCAGCATGACTTAGTGAAGGGAAAATCGTTTGAGGAGGTAACAACCAGGATTGGTAAAAGGAAATGAGTAGATGTGATATACATATATACATATAAGTTTCCAAAGGTATTTTACCAGGTACAACACTTAATAAGATAAGGGCCTACAGTTTTGGGGCAGTATATTAGAACGGATAGGGGATTGGTTAACTGATAGAAGACACTGATAGTGTTGTGATAAAGGGATACCTTGAGGGTGGTAACCTATAACTAGTGGCATGCCACAGGTGTCAGTGATGGGACTACAATCATTTTCAAGATGTAATAATGACTTGGATAAGGGAAGTGAATATACTATCGCCAAGTTTGTGGATGACAAGTACTGAGGATGAGCTGAAAATGTGTTGCTGGAAAAGCGCAGCAGTTCATGCAGCATCCAGGGAACAGGAGAATCGACGTTTCGGGCATAAGCCCTTCTTCAGGAATTCCTGAAGAAGGGCTTATGCCCGAAACGTCAATTCTCCTGTTCCCTGGATGCTGCCTGACCTGCTGCGCTTTTCCAGCAACACATTTTCAGCTCTGATCTCCAGCATCTGCAGACCTCACTTTCTCCCCCAGTACTGAGGATGACACAATCAGTCTATAGAAGGATATAGACAGGGCAAGTGAGGGACAAAAACTTGTTAGATGAAATATAATGTGGAGAAATGTGAGTCATAGGGTCATACATTTTCAGAGCACAGAAACTGACCCTTCGGTTTAATTCATCCATACTAATCAGATATCCTAAACTAATCTAATCCCAGTTTCCAGCATTTGGCCCATAACCCTCTAAGTTCTTCCTATTCATGTATCCATCCAGATGCCTTTTAAATGCTATAATTGTACCAGCCTCCACCACCTTCTCCAGTAATTCATTCCATACACAAACCATCCTCTGCATGAAAATGTTGCCCCTTAGGTCTTTCCTAAATCTTTCCCCTCTCACCTTAAAACTGTGCCCTTTGGTTTTGGACTGCCAGGGGAAAAGACATTGGTTATTCACTCTATCCAGGCCCCCCATGATTATACAAACCTGTACATGGTCACCCCTCAGGCTCCAATGCTCCAGAAAAAACACCTCCAACCTATTCAGCCTATAGCTCAAACCCTCCAACCCTGACAACATCTTTGTAAATCTTTTCTGAACCTTTTTAATTTTCACAACATCCTTCCTATAGCACATAGACCAGAATCAAATGCTGTGTTTGAAAAAGTGGCCTAACTAATATCCTGTACAGCCACAACAAGACGTCCCAACTCTTACACTTAATGCACTGACCAATAAAGGCACATGCCAAACACCTTCTTCATTATCCTGTCTACTTACGACTCCATCTTCAAGGAACTATGAACCCTCTCCCTAAGGTCTCTTTTTCTTGGCAACACTTCCCAGGACCTTACCATTGTGTGTATAAGTCCTGCCCTGAGGTACCTTTCCAATGTGCAGCACCTCATATTTATGTAAATTAAACTCCATTGGTCACTCCTTGGCCCATTGGCCCATCTGATCAAGATCCTGTTGTACTCCAAGGTAACCTTCTCTATTATCCACTACACTACCAATTTGGGTGTCATCTGCAAACTTACTAACCATGCCTCCTATATTCACATTCAAATAATTTATATAAATGACAAAAGACATGCACTTTGGCAAGAAAAATGGTGCACTGGATAGGGAAAGACTGTAGAAAGCTGCAGCACAGTGCGATTTGGAGTTCTTGCGTATAAATCATAAAACACTTACATAAAAGTTGAGCAGGTAGGTTACCCCTCATGAAAGAGTCTAGGACTAAAGGGCATAATCTTAGAATAAAGGGTTGCTCATTTAATCAGTAAGAGAATCAAGGGTTATGGATATAAGGCAGGAAAGTTGAGTTGAGGATTATCTGATCAGTCATTATTGCAATACATGGCAGAGCAGACTTGATGGGTCGAATGGCCTACTTCTGTTCCTACATCTTATCGCCTTAAAGTCTACTCTGGCACTTTGCCAAGATTTCATAATGAACTTTGTAACACTTTCAGTTCCTGTTTTAAGTTTCACTGAGGTTTTTTTTAGGTGACTACAGAATCAAGAGCATGATGTTGCAAACCATAATTTCCAAAAGGAAATACGTCACATTCAGCAACTTGGAAAATACCACTCAGCTCATCAGAGTAACTGGGAAACCATTCTGTAGCACTCTGTGCATGAATAGTGGCTGCAAGAAGTTAATACAAAGTGCCCTCAAAGTCGTTCCATCATTCATTGCTGCTCTAAGTCTGTACTCCAAATACATACCTTTTGCCAATTTGGATCCAAACGATTTGGTGAGGCAGAAATAAAGACACCATCTGTAGTCAGATCGTATTAACTACTTATCCTTAGATGTTTTAATTAACCTGTTCAGATACGCTATGATCCACCTCTGGCATAGCTGAGACCTGGATTAGGGATAGGGATATGACTACTACCTCAAGAGACCCATACTATAAATTTTTCAGTATTTTTCTAATCAATCTGTGATATCACACTTCTGTAACAACTGGGACTTGAACCTGACCCACAGGCAGGGACAATACCACTATTCCACAAAACCCCTTGCTCCAGTCACTCTTAGATATTTTCTAATCAACCTGTTTAGAGATGTTATTACACACCTCTGGACCAGGTGGGACTTGAACCCTGGCTTAGAATAGGGACACTATCGCTCTACTACAAGAGCTGACTACTCAATCTTACTTGTTTTTCCTATTTTACATCTGAAAGTCTGCTCACACACAATCGACCGGCTTTTTTCCACCAAATCACTCCTGGTATTTTTCATCTATTAACACTATATCAATGTATTCCAATTGATTAATTTATATGCAAAGCCATGAAGCACATTACATAGCCTCACAGATATTTTCAAATTGACCTATTTAAAAATGTTATGCTAAACTCCTCTGGGGAAAATAAGACTTAAACACAGACCTCTATCCCAGAAGCAGGGACACTACCACAACAACACATGAGCCTCTACTCAGTCTCAATTTTTTTTCTTGAATTTAAATTCCAGCTGTTGCAGTGAGATTTAAAGCCATGTCCCTGGAGCCTTGGATTATTAGTCCAGGGACATTACCAGTGCATCACAGTATGCTAAGGATTCTAGTTAGCCTCACAAGTTATTTCCATATACAAGTCCCACCTGCTCCTCCCCCTCCCCCATATCTACTCAGTTAACTAATTAAGCAATAATCCCAATCACCCTCTTAACTAGTTGTACAATGAACAGATTATCTGCTTTTTAAAATAAAACTATTGAATACATAAACAATTCTTGAATAAAACTAATGGAAATTAAAGCATTTTTCCGTATGCTATATATTATAATACGACCAAACAGTAACAACATTACATTGTCATATTCCATGTAATACAATCAACTGTCCATATCCGATCTTCTTTATTTAAATATATATTAAAATATTTAATCACAAAGCCACCTAAATAATTTTTGTTCAGGTTCTTAGAACTCTCATACCACCAGGATCTCACTTCAAAGTTCTTGAATAATAAATTGGAGAAAGTGTTTTGTTTTGTGAACGTGTAACAACTTGCATCAACCCAATCCATTTTGGAAATCTCTTGCTTCCAGTATTTTCCTCATCAGAGCAAGACCAATTCTTAACCTTTTCTCAGTGACATTCTTTGTTAAATTCACATTGTTCAAAGAGAATAATTATCCGCATAATATTCTATGGGCAAATTTTACTCTATCAGTTTGCCCCTTGTATAAGATTTCCTTTAGAATACTGTATAAATGCACTTCTGTATCTATAGCTTCTACTAGTATAAATGTTTCAGAAGCCAGGGTACTTTTAACAACTCTTCGTTTTCCTGGCTACTCAAGCCCACAAACAATATCTATTATTCTTTCCCTCTAAGCATATGATAAACCCTGGTGTACTTATAAGGACATCTAAAAGATTGCCATGTGCAGTATTGCTGAAAAGGATTACCCTCCTTTCTTCTGGATCATCCAAAGATGAATATTTCAGTGTGCATTTTTCTGAATTGCTTTTCTTTAATGTCTTATTTGCTCTCAAAACTTCCTCAATGGTATCATGTTTCATTGTTGCCCTCATTTCCAATATGTCATAGATCTAGTCTGAGTACACATTTAGGTTAACTGTCTAACAAACTTAACTAGTCTTTTTCTTTCCTGTAAAAGAGAACATCTGAAATATAGAGTGGTGAGAGTAGGAGGGAATAAGTGATAGAAAGTTTGGTGGTGTAGGGCCAAACAGAGTGGGAACAATCCTAAATTCAAAACCTACAAAATAAAGAAATAAAATGAGGGCAGGGGTTACCATCTGAAATATTTGAATTCCTACTGTTGAGTTCAGATGATTTACAGCCTGTTTATTTGCACCCTTATCCCTCATGTGGCCATCACATACTCTCGCCCATCCCGTATACCACCTATAACCTTCTAAATTCCAAATAATATAATCCTAGTGTGTAACTCAAAAGCAAAATACTCTGGATATCTAAAATCAAAGCAAAAAGCTGCTTGAAATACCCAGCCCTGTGGAGAGTGAAACAGAGTTAAGTTTTCAGTTGACGTCTTTGCATCAGAAGTGGGAAAGAAATGTAATACATTTTAAGCAAATAAAAGAGGGAAGAATTAGATCAAGCACAAAAGAGAAAATTTGTTGCGTGATGAGCAGAAGATTAAATGACAAAAAACTTTGGTGGTCAAAAGCCAAACAGTAGGAGTAAGACTAAAATCAAAACCTATTTAAAAAAAGTCAAAAAATTTGGTTACTGTCTGAAATTCTTTAATTCCACATGTTGAATTCAGAAGACAAACTAGACTATCCACCTCAATTTACTGAGATCTTTATTCCTCACATAGCCAGCACCCACTCTCACCCATCCCATATGGCACCATGCTATTTTATCGTGTATGGGATTCTCAAAGCATTTGTCACTCAACTACTGCTTCTGGTGTCCAAGGTGCATTCCTTAAAATGCTTTATTTTTGGCATTGTAGATACACACAATCTCTTAATTCTTTTTTAATCTCTCTGAATAAATATGTGTCTCTTGCATTAGCATTGCACCAGCATAATTATATACTTTGCTGATTTCTCATGACTCTGTGCCCCCCCACCCTTGTTTTCTTCAAGTGAAAGCTACAGATCCTTTTGTTCAAATGCAAGAGACCGTGGCCATTTAGGTCACTTCAGATATTGGTAGTAATGATTTCTTCAGATTTGAATACACAATAGTACTTCTCCCAATGAAATTATGTGAAAAGCCCAATGAAATTGAAATGGATAAGACTCAACCTTTTATTATTTGTAATTCAACAATCAAACCAAAATCAAGATAAATTAGACACTAATTAACAGGCACATTGCAGACAATACAAATTATAAATTACAGTTTAAAGAGCAGACAATAAAGATAGAGGTTATAGAATTATTAGACAGTCCACGGAATATGTATGACTGTGATTCCGAGTACAAAGTTCTTCAAAGCTCTGAACCTTTGCCAGTAAAATTTCAGTTCATTTTCTTTGAGTTTATAGACTCCAACCCCCATTCAACAGTGATTTTACTCAACCTGGAGAGCCGTGGGAGTAATTATTATCATAAAAGGCAATGGTCCTGAAAGAATTAAATTTGAAGTTTGCATTTCCTCCACCTAATCTGATGTGGTAACACTGTGTTTGGGTGGAGAATTTTCTGTCTAGTACAAGGTCCTGGTGGAGATAGGAACGCAATCTTTGGTTCCTGATAGTTGTAGTTAGGTCGTACTAGTTGGTGTTATTTTCGTCTGTTGTTATCATACACTAACCTACACTTCGTTTTGTAAGACAAATGCTTCTTCTTGTTAAGATTCACTGATGGTCAATCCTCTACTACTAGAAATATTGAAACATCAAAAAATAGAAGCAGGCTTAGGCCATTTTGCCCTTCAAGCCTGCTTATCTATTCAATATGATCATGGCTGAACAACTAATAGTGTACCAGGCTCCCTGAATTATGAACATGATCTTTTACAGAGGTGTAATTTTAAAGAAACAATATATGAATATTTACTGGACTTACTCCTTTATATTGTCCTGCATTATCTTCTGACTTGCGCACAAACTGACTAGCAAACAGACTCTAGAACAGAACCCATTCACACCCCAGGGACTGCCTGTACCCTATTCCTGCTTTTTCCCATGCACTTTGATCTCCTTAACTAGTTCATCTCTAAGCACTGTATCTAACTGCTTCTTGTAAAGAAAACAAAATAGAAATTGCTGGAAAAGCTCAGCAGGTCTGGCAACATCTTTGGAGACATTCCAAGTTAACGTTTTGGGTCCAGTGACCCTTCCTCAGAAATGATAGTAGCTGGGAAAAAGTTATGCAGAAGATAGGGTGGAGGGAGGGCACAAGGGGTAAACAATAAATGGAAATAGAGCCCAAAGAGAGAGAAGAGCAGTTGGACAGACAAAGGAGTGGATAACAGTCAGGCTCAGAGAATGAGTAGCTACTAATGGGGACAATGGGTTGTGTCTAATAGCAGACCACATGATAACAAGCCCTGGTATGTGGGGTTGGGGTAAGGACATGGCAGAATGTGGCTCAATCCCTAAAATTATCAAACTCAATACTGAGCCCAGAAGGCTGTAGAGTTCCCAGTGGAAAATTAGGTGATGTTTTTCCAGCTTGGGCTGAAATTTGCTGGAGCACTGCAGAAATCTGAGACTGAGATGTTGGCTAGGGAACAGGGTAGTGAATTGAAATGGCAGGCAACTGGAAACTCAGGGTCTTCTTTGTGGATGGACTGTAGGTGCTCTGTGAAGTGGTCACGCAGTCTATGCTCCATTTCCTCAGTGAAACATTGTAAGCAGTGAATGCCGTAGACCAGATTGAGTGAAGTGCAGGTAAAGTGCTCCTTCTTCAAAAGGTTCAGTATTTTGGCCTCAACTGCTTTATGTGGCAAAGCATTCCCAAAGAAAGGGGAGTTTGGAACTATAGACTCACAGTTTAAAGGTAGGAGGTAGGCTATTTAGAACTGAAATGAGCAAATTATTTTTTCACCTAGAGTGGTGAAGCTGTGGAATTCACTGCCCCAGAAAGTGGTTGAGGCTACAACATTGAATGGATGATTTCTAGAAAAGGTTTGATGTAGTTCTTAGGGATCAAAGGGTTTGGAGAGAAAGCAGAAGCAAGGCACTGTGTTGGATCATATTGAATGGTGGAGCAGACTTGATAAGCCGAATGGCCTACTCTTGCTCCTATTTTCTCTGTTTCTCTTTTGCCCCTGTAGTACCAGGAGCATGAAGGCCCTCTGCAGAACCTAAATATGTGCAGACTACTCTACCTGCAACCTATATACACCTGCTGTCTGTCAATGGCTGTGCCCAGCTAGGCTGCATGATCTTTTATGGGCCCACAGAAATTTAGATTTAGATTAGATTTAGAAATAGATTTTATTGTCATGTGTACTCAATAGAGAAATACAGGAGTACAGTGAAAAGTTTATAATGTCACCACAATAATATCATGGTGCAGCCATGAATGGCTCACCACTGCGCTGCTGCCTCCAGGCACCTGGTCCTACCCTGGCCCCAGCTGCAACTCATGTGCTCCCCACAAAATTCCCAGAGCAAAAGAAAGCAGTAAAAAGTGACACCTGGCATCCTAGAGCTCCATTTTGAGGTAAACAAGATGAGTCAGACCAGTTTGTGCCATTTACCAGATTTACAGATTTTTCCTCCTGAATGTGCTCTCAATCAGCTCCTAAAAACTGCAATCAGCCTCAAGAACCAGACAGTTTCTCATGGCCCCTGTTTTAATGAGACTCACCAGTGATAGGAACTACACACCAGATGGCAGTATTTTCAGAGCCAAGTTAGCTCTGTTCCCAGCCCTGGTAGTGCATACCAACCCTTCCCTATGCCTCTTCAAGAGGAGCAAATTGAGACTGAGGTTACTTGGGTTGGATATTAAAGTTGATGAGAATTTATCAGAAGAATGGCATTAGACTGGAAGCGCATGAAAGGAGTGAGCAGGAGAGTGATGTGGACAGGACCAGTTTTTAAAGGAGATTGGGAGTGAGCAGCAGGATGTGGTTAGATAATGTGAGATTTCAAAAAACTACAGGGAATGGAGGGGAGAATACTGTAATTTGGTGAATTAATAAATGGCATGGATGGAATGCTAAAGGTAATGTGATGCAATTGAGCAGCATAATGAAATTAAATTGAATGGTTCATGAGAGAGTATAGGGTGATGCAGAAGGGTTTGAATTGAAAAGTAGGTTTAGACTCAGTGCAATATGAAAGGGAATAGCAGATACAGTATAAAACTTCACAATGAGTACAGCCAGGGCTGTTTAGATTGCTAAACAAAACAGAAATTCCCGGAGAAACTGAGCAGGTTTTGCAGAACGTTTCTGAGGAAGACTGTTTTCTGAACAGAGTGCTATGCTGTTGTAGGGCAGTAGGTGGTGGTGCAGGCAGTGACTGGTTTTGTTTGCTCATTGCCTGCCCTCTTGTTAAATTACAGTCTCTTTAGCTGTAGTTAGGAGTGAAGGAGTATTGGAGAATCGGAATTAACTGAGTTGTGGTTAAAGGGAGAGGCATGTTGTGGCCTTGCACAGCTCACTGCCTAATGCACCCTCTGCGACTGGCCAGGAACTGTACTGTGTCTCTGCCCCTGGCCAGGAGTTCAGGACAATTCTCAGGCTGGGGATTAACTGGGGGGCAGGTACCTGCATACCTGGATGAGGCCACTTTACATCAAGCTGCATTATATGTTCATGTGAGTAATAGCGATAGGGTGTGGGGTCATGTGTCTACACTTGCAAAATATAAAAAAAAGTATAATGTGGAGATGCTGGTGTTGGACTGGGGTGAACACAGTTTAAAAACCACACAACACCAGGTTATAGTCAAATAGGTTTATTTGGAAGCACTACCCCTCGGAGCGTTGCTCCATTAGGTAACTAGTGGAGTAGGATCATAAGCTCATTAAAAAATATGGCATAGCAGGAGACTGTTTGATCCATTTTGTCAATTCAACCACAAAACATTATTCACCAGCTTTATCTAACTTTCCTGCTGTTGGTCTGTAACGGTGTGGGTTACAGTGTCTATGGTGCATAACTGTTGCATAAGTGATTTTTTTTAATATAAAGTCTTAATGCAGGTTTCTGCTTCCCCACCCTTTCAATCAGTGAGTTCCAGACCCTCACCACCTTTTAACCCTTCTGACAATTGTTTTAAATGTATTGCATCTCTAAGGAAAATAGTCCTTGCTTCAAAAACAAAGACCCTCATAATTTTGTACATCATGACTAAATATTCCCTTGTTTAATCCACAATCCCAACCTACCTGATCCCAGCTCACGGATAAAATTCTCCATTCTTGCCAACATCTTCCATAACCTCTCTCATACCCTCTCTAGTGCACTCTTATCCTTCCTATCATTAGATTTAGATTAGATTCCCTACAGCGTGGATACAGGCTCTTCGGCCCAACCAGTACACACCGACCCTCCGAAGAGCAACCCACCCAGACTCATTTCCCTCTGACTAATGCACCTAACACTACGGGCAATTTAGCATAGCCAATTCACCTGACCTGCACAGCTTTGGGAGGAAACCAGAGCACCCGGAGGAAACCCAAGCAGACACAGGGAGAACATGCAAACTCCACACAGACAGTCACCCAAGGCTGGAATTGAACCTGGGTCACTGGTGCTGTGAGGCTGCAGTGCTAACCACTGAGCCACCGTGCCACCCCATGTTGTGATCAGAACTGAACGGAGCACTCTAAATGCAAGATGGACGTGTTTATATAGCGCTTTTCAGGATTGTTGAGAACTTGAAGTACGTTACAAGTCATTGAAATACTTTTTTTTAAGTGTGGTCACTGATACTGTAGGAAGCACATTTGCTGTGTTGCACCCAGCCAGCTCCTATATAATATTGACATGGTTAATGTAATGTTGGTTGCTGGATAACTACACCAGGAATAAGTCTCTTGCTCTTTTTTGGAAGTGTGCCACCACCTGAAGAGGCATATGCCATCTGAAAGATGGCACTCTGACAGTGCAGTGCTCCCTCAGCCTAAATATTTAGGCTCAAGAGTTAGACTGGGACTTGAAATCAGAACATTGTGATTCTGAGATGAGTGTGCTACCAGATGAGGCACACTAGATGCTAGTGTGTTTTACAGTTTTAGGATGACCTCCTGCCTCTTCAATTGCATTCAGAAAAACTGTCCTATATGCAGTGCTATTGGAAAAAGGTGGGACTGTGGACCAGCACAGACACAATGGGCCGAATGCTGTCTTTTGAAGCTGTAGCTCTTTGATGGTATGGAAACGGTTTTAGTCACAACGTTTACCTCTCCTGCTAACTTCAGGAATTGACAAAGTTTTGTTGATTTTTTTCCAAGCATGTGATTATTACTGGCAAGGTCAGCATTTATTGCTGTGGAGAAGGTGGTGGTGAGCTGTCTTCTTGAATTGCTGCGGTCCATGTGGTGTAGGTACACACGGCTGTTAGGAAAGGCATTACAGGACGTTGACCCAGTGACAGTGAAAAAAAATGATATAGTTCCAAGTCAGACTGGGAGTGATTCAAGGGAACAGTTAAAGGTGGTGCTGTAACCATGTATCTGCTGCCCTTGTCCTTCTAAATGGTCGAGGTCATTGGTTGGAAAGTATTGTTGAAGGAGCCATGGTGAGTTTCTGCATTTTGTGGATAGAACACACAAATGCCACTGTGTGTCAGGTGAAGGGAGTGAATGCTGAAGGTTGTGGATGGTATGCCAGTATGCTTTGACCTGGATGGTGTCAAGTGTCTTTAGTATTGTTGGAACTGTACTCAGGCAACTGGGTAGTATTCCATCAGACGCCTGACTTATTCTTGTAGATGGTGGACACATTTTGGGGAGTCAGGGAGTGAGTTATTTGCTGTGGAATTACCAGGTTTTGACCTGCCCTTGCTTTTTTATTCATTCCTGTGATTTAGGCATTTGCTGGGAAGGACGGCATTTGTTGCCCATCCCTTATTGCCCTTGACCTGATTGACTTGCTAGGCCACTGTAGATAGCAGAGTTAGAAAGGGTGGTACTGGAAAAGCATAGCAGGTCAAGTAGCATCCAAAGAGCAGGAGGGTCAACATTTCAGGCATAAACCGTTCATCAGGCTCTCCTTGGATGCTGCCTGACCTGCTGTTTTCCTTTCCAGCGCCACCTTTTTTGACTCTGACTCTCCAGCATCTGCAGTCCTCACTTTTTCCACTGTAGAGGGCAGTCAAGAGTTAACCATGTTGCTGTGGTTCTGGATGTAGTTTAGACCAGGTAAGGGCAGTAGATTTCAATCAATCTTCAGGAAATCTATGGTTATACACTTCAAGGTCCCCTGTTCCTCTATATCTGCCAGTGTTCTGTCATTTATTGAGTGATCCCTTGGCCTTTTTAGTCTTCCACCAATGCGTTACCAGATTGAACTCTTTTTGCCACTGTTCCGCCCATCTATTGATCTCTATATTTATGCTCCAACTTTATTTTTCATTCTCATTCATTACCCCCTTTTTTGAATCATTTGCCAACTCGTAATCACATTTCCTGGTTTGAAATCTAAATCATTGACATGTGCCACAAAAAGTAAAGGAATTAGTACAGAGCTCTCCAGGTACTCACTGGGAATAGCTTCCATGTCGCAAACATGCCCATTGACCATGATCCTTATTTCCTGTTTCTGTGTGCATTTTGGAACAAACTTGGATTTTTCCTTGGATCCCATGGGAATTTACTTTGTATCCAGCCTGACATGTACACCTTATCAAATGTCGTACTGAAATCTAAATTAACCAAATTAAACTGTCCTAATTTACTTTCCTTCTTACTACTTCAAAATCATGTTGGTCAGAACCAACCTTCCCATGACGAGTCCTAGCTGACTGTCTTTGATTAATTTTTTTTTGTAAAGGAAGATTTAACCCCTCCCTCAGAAATTTTTCCCATCATTTTGCTCCTATTATGGTTAGGCTGACTAGCCTGCAATTACTTGGGCTATTTGCCCTTTTGTTCAGTCACTAGTACATGGTCCTTGATCTGAAGATCAACAGCATTCTGTCCACAAGTCCCAGGTCCTCGCTACATCCTGAAATGATATGTCTGTGCTGTCCCAGCAGGAGGCAGGAGATGGTTAGGAGTAAGGCCTCTGCTTGATCACTTATCTGCTGCTCCCTGATCCAGGGTAACTGCAGTCACTAATAACTATGGCCATTTAGCTAGGACTTTCCTTGTCTATGTGAATAAGGTACTTCTCCACTGGGGAGGGGGATGTGTGGTTGGGGAATCAGGTCCCTGCATAGCTGAAGAAGGAGTGAGAGGATGAGCTGTGTCTGCCATCTCTACCTCTGAGGAACCTGGGCCATAGGCATTAGTTGGAGGGAAGTATTTTAGTTAATATGTGCTTTCTTTTTCAGTGGCCATTCTGTGAGAGAAGGTGCACGTACTGCAACTTTAACAAGTATATCTCCCCCAGCGTTGATCATGATGCCATGAGGGATGGCCTTCTACGAGAGACAGAAACCCTGCTCAGTGTCAGCCAAGTGAAGGAGTAAGTTTAATGTGGTCCAGGAGCCGTGGAGGGTTGGAGACATGGGACAGATACACACAACAAGGCTGAAGGAACAATGGTATGCCTTTTGGAAATCAGGAAGCAGTGATTAGGTGTGAGTAAGTGAATATGGGATGGAGTCACCTTGAGTCAGTTGTGTACACTTAGCTCAGAATCAGAACATTCAGTTCAAACCTGGGAGATTTTGTTTTGTTCAATCACTGGATGTAGGTGTCACTGGCTAGGGCAGCCTTAATTGCTCATCCTTCATTACATTTAAGTTGGTGGTGAGCCACCATCTTGAACCAGTGGGTGGGTGTAGGTCATCCCACAGTGCTGTTGGGAAATAATTCCTGCATTGGAGTGCTGCACATTTCAGTCCCATCAAACATTCTGAGGGGAGGTACAACACAGAATTATCTATAGAGTAAAGCTCACTCTATGCTGTCCCATCAATCACTTTCAGGGTGGGTAAAGCACAGGGTTAGATACAGAGTAGACCTTTTACAGTGAGCTTCTGTGTTGCTCCATATCAGAGGACGTGGTCCTTTCAGTATTGAATGCTGTCCTGTTTATTTGTAACAGGATTACTGTCAACACGTTGCCCCACTCCCCTCAAACCTCCCCCAGTTGTATAGAGGAGCAGAGCACTGATGTGAGCCAGCAATCAGCTGGATCGCTGCATAATTACTCTCTGTTCCCCTGAACTGCGGAATGTAGAGTCACTCAGAACTTCCACTGAAAATCACAATCCAGTGTCTGGTGTTAATGAGTGAGTGGAGGACCTAGTCACTGAATTGCTCCAAATAATCTGTCAGCATTCACTGCTGAATTCACTGGCACACAGTGAGGGATCATGGGAATGAGGGATTGAACCCATGAACAAGGTGTGAAAAACAAAGCAGGCAACTGGAGCACAGTGCTGGTAGCATAAAGATTGTAACCCGCACCCCCTAAATATAGCATTGTTATTCACACTGTTATTTACTTCCAAGGATCACTTCGATATTCTTCGGTGGGGGCACACCAAGCCTGGCCCGACCGTCCACCATCGCCCGTGTCCTGGAAACTGTTGCCAGAGTAACCCACGTCCCTCATGACGTGGAGATCAGTATGGAGGCCAACCCCACATCAGCTGCAGCTTCCAGGCTGGCCGAGTTCAAGGAGGCTGGGATCACTAGACTGTCTCTCGGGGTGCAGGTGAGATTGGGCTATGTATCTAAAGACGGGGTGTGGGATGAATCTCTGTGTTTTTCTCTCATTTTGTCCTGAAGATGGCAACTCTATTGGGCTTTACGTTCCCCTGCCCCTTTATCGCAGTTGAATGTTTAATATGAGCAGGCCTACATTGATTGTTAGCAGTCCCTTTACCATTGGGAATATCAGGCTGTCTCTCCTGGATAATCATGTGTTAGTTTTGGGAAGTGTGTGTTGAAGGTGTCTCTAGTTACTCAAAGCCAAGTTCAGAGTGTGTGAGTCTGTCACAGCAGCCATACAGAATCAGGCTGCAAATTGCCTGGAACACAGGTTCCAGGAGGTGGCATCCTGCAGTGACACAGAATTCAGAAGGGCAACGAGTGGGTGACCATCGAGCAGGGCAGAGAGAGGCAGATAGTGTGGAAACCCTCAGTGTGACATTTTACACCAGCTTTCAGTGCTGAGTACCTGTGAAGGAAAATGACTATCAAAGGAGAACCGGCAAACGCTTGGGGATTTGTTAACTGAAAGTTAGACAAATGTTTCTGCAACTATCGATGAGAACCACACGTTGAAAGTGTGAGAGTGTCATTTATGTGGGAAAAGGGTTGCAACTCTGCTGCTAGAGTCTTAGGAATTTGGGAGAAAATTAAAATCTAGAACCTCAAAATGTAGTCATCTCGGAATTACTCCTGATCTTTTGCACTAAAAAGCATGGGAATGCTAGATAAGGCTGGGGAAATACTGCAGCAGAGAGAACTTCAGATTTAGGGATATTTGGATAAGTTCTGGGACACGAAGGAACTTTTTCAAGTGGAACTGGTCAATAGGACTGGCTCCAATACCAGGAAAGTTAACAATATCTGTTGGGGAGGGCCCTGGGATGAGAGAAGAGAAACCTGGTGTATTGCAAAGTGGAAGAGATGAATACACTGGAGTGTGGAATACTTCAGAAAAAAGGATCAGTCAAAGGGCAAATGTGAGACCATGTAGGATGGATTTGAAATCCATGTCTGTAAGTGCAAGGAACATGGTCAATACGGTTGATGGGCTGCTGCCTTAACATGCTACATGGTGCCATGGTCTATTGGCAATAACACAAACCTGGTCGTATTGATCATAGAAAATACAACATAAGGAGAGAGAGAGAGATGAAAATCAGTGCTCCACTCTAGCAAAGCTCAAGCAAGTTTTACACTGACATAGTGTGATCATGTTCCACTGAGGGAGGTGAGGGGTTCATGTTCATTATGAACTGGACAGAAACTCTGGCGAAGGAGGTTTATCCCAGGAGGTAGTCTTGCGTTAGTTTTGAAGCCAGATCTTGCCTGTGGAAGATCAATAACTCAAGTACCCAGCCTACCATTATTCAGTCTAATTATGCGCACTGTTCTTCCATTTAACTGTAGGCGTTATGTGACAGTGACCTGCGGATTCTGGGAAGAGACCACACGGCTCAAGAAGCCCTTCGGAGCCTGGAGGAGGCCAGGAAACTGTTTCCTGGTAACACATCTATTGACATCATATTTGGGCGCCCAGGCCAGAGTGTGGAATCATGGGAGGAAGAGCTGGAGGAACTGGTAGCATTGTGTGATCACCATGTGTCACTCTATCAATTGACATTGGAGAGGGGAACAGCTCTTTACAAACAGGTCCAGGAGCAGGCCCTGAGCATTCCTGAGCAAGAGGAATTGGCAGAAATGTACCAAGCAGCAAGGAGAATTCTGGGAAAGGCAGGATTCCTTCAATACGAAGTATCAAACTTTGCTAAAAGTGTAAGAGATGGCAGGTGATAGTGGGATCTGGGTGAAGCAGTGTGCTGAATACGTTGGGAACTTGTATTCAAATCCACAATGTAATTCTCTGTGTGTTATCATGCAAGGCAATCTGAAGTTCTTATTGCTGTTTGGGCCCTTTAATTAGCGATGTCACTTGGGCTGCTTTTCAAACAGAAGACATCAACTGCAAACCAGGAATTGGGGAATTTTGAGTATTGCTGAAAAATGGCCATGATGTTGAAGATGTGTTTCTGCTGTTAAACATCACTTATGGAACAACCTTAAGTGTGCTAGGAATTATTATAACAACCGATTTCAGTTCATTAGCTAGGCTTATAATGAAATTCATTTGTACTTCCTAGAGCCTACAATATATTCTTCCACCAAATTTGCAAACAGAACCATATCTTAAAACAGAATGTGTCCAGACATTGAGCCCTTTGCAACTAAACAAAACCTTGGGGACAACAATTTGCGGTTCATTTCCCATCATAACACATCAACCAATCAGTTGACGTTTGTGAATTTAGCATAGATGTGAGACACAACTGTTCCCTGGTGCAGTCTCCTTGGCAATGCCATAATCAAACAGAGTCCACTTGCTAAGTTATCAGCACTCTTGCAGTGCAAAGCATTTGTTTCCTTTGAAATTTGGCATTCTTGCATCTGTCCTGATGAGTACAAGATTTGAAAACATAATAGAGTGTTGCTTCTTTTTTCAACTGTACTCGAATTCTGTCCTGTCAAGGGACAGTTAGGGGATTATTTATTAAGGTCAAGGGATTGAGGTAATTTTTGGGATGGTGTTAACTCTGTATCTAACCCATATTGGACCTGAAGGTTAATTTGGTAGAGAATGTGGATGCCGGAACACTGATGGTTCAGTTATGTGGTGTACTCAATGACAGAACTCTGGGAGATGGCTGCAGATCAAATGATGTAGGCATTGAAATAGACCATTCAGCCCATCAAGTCTGCTGTCATTCAGTACAATCATGGTTGATTTGATAATTCTCTGCTTGCGTTTCTATCACATCCCCATGTCCGTTGATTTCCTCACTGCTTAAATAGGTGACCCCTGATTCTGATATTACATTCTCTAGTCCTAGAATCTCCAATAGGGGGAACTAACTACTCCGTATGTACCCTGTCAAGCCCCTAAGAATCTTGTGTTTCTCTCATCCTTTTCAACTCCAAAAAGCCAAACTCGTAAGAAAATCTATCTGGATCAATATAGTGAACTTTTTCTGGACTGCCTCCAATGCCAGTATACCTTTCCTTAGATAAGGAGTCCAAAACTGCTTTCAGTATTCTAGATGTCATTTGATAAGTATAGCTTTGGCAAGCTTTCCTTTTTTTTTTACTATTCATTCGTGGGATGTAAGTGTCACTGGTTAGGCCAGTATTTGTTGCCTCTCCCAATTGTAGTTAAGATGGCAATTAAGAATCAACCAAATGGTTGTTGGTCTGGAGTCACATGGACGCGAGACCAGGTAAGGATGGCCGTTTCCTTCCTTATTGGACATTACTGAACCAGATGGGTTTTTCCTGACAATCACCAACAGTTTTGTTGTAATCATTAGACTCTTAATTCCAGATTTTGTTTTTCACTGAATTTCAATTCCATCATTTTCCATGGTGGGATTTGACCTAGGGTCCCCAAAGCATTTCCTGTTTCTCTGAATTAATAATCTAGTGCTAATACCTCTAGGCCACTGTCCTCGCTGTAGACTTGTACTTCATTCCCTTTGAAACAAAGGCCAAAAGTCTATATGCCTTCTCAATTACCTGCTGAACGTGGATGCTAGACTTTTGTGATTCATGCATGTGGACTTCCAGATCCTTGTGTGCTGCAACTTTTTGCAGTTTGTCTTCATTTAAACCATATTCACACCCCACCCCCATTCCTCCCATCAAAAGGTAGAACTTTACATTTTCCCACATTATTATATTTAATCTAACAGCTTTTACCCACTTGCTTAACCTGTCTATATCCCCTTTAGACTCATTGTGTCATCCTCACTAATTGTCTTGCCAGTTATTTTTGTGTCATCCACAAAGTTTGCCATGGTACATGCACTAATGCCAAGAGAGAAATCAGCTAGGGCTGCTGCTTCCCATCACCATCATCAGTCTGTGCATTTGTGAACATTGTCTTAGTCTTGCATCATGCAGAGGAATTTGGATGGGGCAGCAGGAAGTGGCCCATATCCAGGGACCCTGTCTGCCAGGGAGTATTTGCACTATCTGAGGCAGAGAACATTCAGCCCCTTCAGAATATTCTGTCATTCAATGAGATCATGGCCCAAAATTATACATCACAAAATTTAAGGTAAGACAGAGAGGAGGTACGGGTTTTCTATTTGTACAATGAGTTGTGTTGTGAAATGTAATGCTTGAAATTCGAGTTGAAGCAGATTTAATAGTAACTTCTTACCAAAAGGCTGTTCAATTTATACTTGAAGCAGAAATATTTGCAAGGTGGCAAGAGATTTAATTGGAGAATTCTTTCAAAGAGCCAGGACAGCTATGATGGGCCAAATGGCCACCTCATGCGTTCTGATTCTATGAAATGTACCGGCCTTAGTTCCCCATCCATTAATACTTTTACAGATTGGATAATGACATTCCAAAACACAGTTGGGTGTCTGCTTCCTTTCTGTTTTGTTTCTCAGCTTATTGTTCCCTTTGTGTCCCTACATAGGATCTCATATGTGAGTTACAGGCTGGAACTACTGTTATCCCCTGTGAAGCTGCTTAATGATGATTTGCTTATTTCCCAGGGAGCTGTGTGTGAGCATAACCTTGGTTATTGGAGAGGAAGGCAGTATCTTGGCGTGGGCCCAGGTCAGTTACTTACTACTTCAATGTAAGTTAACTGTGTGTTACACTTTGGGCTATTTGTAGTACATGGGAAGTGGGCCAGGGCAGTACACATCTGTCCTTGCCCTCTAGAGTCATAGATGTGTACAGCATGGAAACAGACCCTTTGGTTCAACTCACCTAAGATGACTAGATATCCTAAATTAATCTAGTTCCATTTGTCACTTTTTGGCCCATATTTCTCCAAACCCTTCCTATACCTGCATCCAGATGCCTTTTAATTGTACCAGCCTCCACCATCTTTTTTGGTAGCATCACCATCTACGTGAAAAAATTGAACTCACCTAAGATGACTAGATATCCTAAATTAATTTAGTTCCATTTGTCACTTTTTGGCCCATATCCCTCCAAACCCTTCCTATACCTGCATCCAGATGCCTTTTAATTGTACCAGCCTCCACCATCTTTTTTGGTAGCATCACCATCTACGTGAAAAAATTGCCCCTTAGATCCCTTTGAAATCTTCCCCCTCTCACCTTAAACCTACACCCTCTACTTTTGGACTCCCATACCCCGGGAAAAAGACCTTGGCTATTCACCCTATCCATGCCTGTCGTGATTTTGTAAACCTCTATTAGGTCAACCCTCAGCCTCTGATGCTCCAGGGAAAACAGCCCCAGGCTTTTCAGCCTCTCCCTACAGCTCAAACCCTCCAACCTGGCAACTAGCACCAGTCCAGCAGCTTGCTGGAATGATTCTCCTGTGGTAGCTGGAAGGCTCACTATCGGATCTGGTTTAACAACTTGGGTCAGTTTGTGTTGGGACCTTAACCTTTGTCAGCAGCAAGCTTTAGAAATTGGGTCTTGTAGCACCTGTTAATCCGGTGCTTCCTGTCCATGCTATTCTTGGCCCCAGTTATTTTGTCATATGGGACTGAGTCCAGTGAGCATGGTATTTCGCAATGAGCTTGTGTGCTGCTGGAGGGGTGAGGTCTGCAGGATGGGAACTTCCAGCAAGAACAGAATCATTTTAATGGGAACTGGGACTACACAACTTGGAGTTCAATGTTTATAGAATAGAATCACCCCCACCCTCCTCTCATTTATCTTTCCACCCTTCAGGCACTCTGCCTGTATTCCTGATGAAAGGCCTTTGCCCGAATCGTCGATTTTACTGCTCCTTGGATGCTGCCTAAACTGCTGTGCTTTACCAGCACCATTCTAATCTAAACTCTGGTTTCCAGCATCTGCAGTCATTGTAGAATAGAATCCCTACAGTATAAAAATAGGCCATTTGGCCCAACAGGTTCACATTGCTCCTCTGAAGAGCATCACACCCAGACCCACCTACTACCTTATCCCTTTAACTCTGCATTTCCCATGGCTATCCCAGCTACCCTGCACTGTGGGCAATTTAGCGTGGCCAGTCCGCCTACCCTGCACATCTTTGGACTGTGGGAAGAAACCCAAGCACACACACGGAGAATGTGCAACTCCAAAGAGAGTTGCCCAAGGGTGGAATCGAATCTGGGTCCCTGGAGCTGTGAGATAGCAGTGCTAACCACTGAGCCATCATGCTGCCTATCCTTAATATTCTTTGACCCCTTTGTTTACCAAAAATCTATACACCTCTGTCTTTAAAAGTTTTCAAGTAACACTTTACTCACAAGGTGATGACAGCAGAGGTCCGAAGATTCATGATTCTCTGTGAGAGAAAAAGTCACCTTGTTTTACATTTTAAATGGGTGACACCTTATTTTTAAACAGTGACTTCTCATTCGAGATTCTCCCGTGAGAGGAAACATACTCTCCACATCCAAGCTGTTATGGTCTCTCAAGATTTCATATGCTTCAGTCACCTCTTGCTCTTCTGAGCTCCCATGGATACAAGTCTAGCCTCCAATCTTTCCTCATAAAACAATCTGTCCATTACATGTACTAGTGTTTTAAACATTATCTGAACTGATTCTAATACATTGATGTCCTTCCTTCAATGAAGATACATATAAAGTGGTATCACCAGTGACGAGTATAAAAGGGTATCCTTGGTGTGAAGATCATCCCAAGGAATTGTGGTAGTCACTCTTGCTAATACTGTCATGGACAGATGCATCAGCAAGTAGGTTGGAAAGGATGAGGTCAAGTAGGTTCAAATTGATCATTGTGTTCCCCACACTGCAACAATGACCGCACTCCAAAGGTCCTTTATTAAATAAGAGGGCTTCAGAATATCCTGAGGTTGTGAAAGGAGCTATATCAATACACATCCAACTGTCTCTCACCAGGTGCCCACGGCAGGTTTATACCCTGGGGTGAGGAAAAATCTCTGCGAGAGGCCAGGATACAGACCCTGGAACCTGACGACTGGCTCAGGGAAGTGAGACAGTTTGGTCATGGAACCAGGAAGCGAGTGCAGCAGACTGAATTGGACATGTGAGTATGTTTGAGATTGAATGACTAATCAGCAATTGTTTTGTGAATAACTAAATTGACTGTTTAAAACAGGTGCTGACATGGAGGAGCTGCATGAACTCCCCCCATTTCCCCATCTGAGTAAAGGTTCCTCAGGTTGCTTGTGCAGTTTATTTAATTCACTCATGGGCTGTGGATATTTATTGTCCATCTCTAGCTGCCAATGAGAACGTGCTGGTGTTGTCGTCAGGAATTGCTGCAATCCACATGCTCTGGGTAGATCCACAATGCCTTTAGGCGGGGAATTCCAGTGTTTTGACCCAGCAACAATGAAGGAACGGCAATGTATTTCCAAGTCAGGCAGGTGAGTGGCTTGGAGGGGAACTTGCAGGTACTGGTGTTCCTATGAATCTGCTACCTTTGTCCTTCTAGATGGAAGTGATGGTGGTTTTGGAAGGTGCAGTCTAAAGATCTTTGAATTTCTGCAGTGAATCTTGTAGCCAGTACACTCTGCTGCTATTGTTGTTAAATGTAACACAATCCTCTTGAGATTAAACGCTTTGGACATGAATGTCTGCCTGATGGCATAGACAGATTCTGAACCACACAGGCCACAAGGTCCTGAAGCTGTTCCCAGTTGGATGATTTCAGTTGGGATGCTGCAGTTGCTCTCAGTTCTTGACCCTTTTCCATACCCACTGGAAAGTACAAGTATGTGTGTCCAGCCCAAGACAGGATTTGAGTCACTTGTTTTCCATTATTTCTGGGTGAACGAGGATAACTCCGAGCCCTGGTATATAGGAAAGACTTTCAGTAACACATCCAGGATAAAAAACAGAACAAACTTTGATATCAGGAAAGGAATGATAAACTGGGGCTGTTTTCTCTTGAAGAATGTAAGGTTTGGGTGTGGCTTAGTCGAGCTCTTTAAATTCTGAAAGGTTTTGACAGATTGAATGCAGGGGGAGAGTTTCCACTTGTGGGGTAGAACTAAATGAAAGGCCATCGCAAAGAAATCCAACAGAAGATTTTTAAAATGGTTACAGCACAGAAGGAAGCTATTCTGCTTGTTGTGTCTGTGTTTGTTCTCTGCAAGAGCACTTCTGTGAAACCACTTTGAAGTGAACCAGCCTAAGGTCAAGGTACACAGTTCCATGTCCTGGACTAGCTTAACTTTATAGCTTCAGATTATGATGATTAGATTCCCTACAGTATGGAAACAGGCCTTTCGGCCCAACAAGTCCACACCGACCCACCCAGCCCCATTCCCCTATCCTATATTTACCCCTGACTAATGCTCCTAATACTATTGGCAATTTAGCATGGCCAATTCACCTGACCAGCACATCTTTGGATTGTGGGAGGAAGCCAGAGCACCCGGTGGAAACCCACGCAGACACGAAGAGAACATGCAAACTCCACACAGTCACCCAATGTGGGAATTGAACCCGGGTTCCTGGTGCTGTAAGGCAGCAGTGCTAACCACTGAACCACTGTGCCACCCAGGTTCAGGTTCCTTAAAGAGAAATAGCAATCTTCTTTTGAAGTGTGCAAGAAGTGTGAGTGTATAAATCTAGATATATAGACACATCTACTCTTCTGGCAGATGCTGATGACATCTCTCAATTGCAGTCACCCACATATTGATGGTATGGTTTTGTTCCCAGTATTAATGTTGACCCCTCTCCTCAGTGGGAATTTTCAAAACTTCAAAAGTTGACTTGTACATCAACCTCCACGTTACCTCCTCTATCACTATGGCATGTGGAATAGCAGTTTCCATGTTAAAGACAGACACACAATATTGAGTACATCAGCCTTGTCCACTACCCCGATGCATAGATGTCCTTTTTGTTCCCTGATTGACCCACTACTTTTACTACTTTTACACCATTTTAGATTGATTTTTATATTAGTTGCCATTTGCTATTTACATCTACAGCTCACCCAACCTTATTTACCACTTTCAGTGAACATTCATGCATGCCAGGTTAACTTAGACTTGATGACTGTTTCATTCTGGCCCCAGTAATATCTTATTACTCACTACTCTACATAACTACTTCCCTCTTACCCAGTTCTCTATGTTCCTTGATATTCCTGACTAGTATAACATTTTGGTTTTTGCATCTCAGTCACTAAATAATAAATTACTTTATTCAAAATTTTTATAAGAAAGCATTTAAAAAAAAAATTATCATTCTTTGATTGGGGGGATGTCAGCATCGTAGTTTGTTGCTCATCCCTAGTTGCCCTTGAAGGTGGTGGTGAGCTGTTGCCTTGAACTGCTGCAGTGCTTGTGGTGTAGGTAGATGCACATTACTGTTAGAAAGGAAGACCTCAAATTTTGATCCAGTGATACTGAAGGAGCAGCAACATAGTTTTGAGTTAGGGGAGTTAGAGTGGGTGGTGGGACCTTGCAGCTGGAGGTGTTCCCATGTATCTATTGCCCTCGTTCTTGGTGAATTAAGCTGTGAATTTGAGAGGTGCTGTAGTGTCATTTTCCAGCCTGATGATTATCCCTTCGTTCTAGCATGTCTTTGAATTTTGAATGGTTCAAGTTTCTCGAATATCCTCGAAAACATTTCCAAGCATCTCCTGGATGTGCATATGTGTTGGCCACACATAAAGAATCTGTCAGAGAAACAATTGACAATACCTATCCCCTGAGAGTTTGGGGCAATGTAGAGAAAGTTTTACTCTATCAGACCCGTGCTGCATATGCCCAGGGAGTGTTTGATGGATATAATGGCAAAGGACCTTTACTCTGTACTGTGCTTGTGTGCCCTAACTGACTGGGAGTGATTGGTCATATTAGCTGCCTGATGTGGAAAGTATTACGTACCGAGCATGAACATTCTTCAGTGTAGCAAGCAAAATAATAGACCTTAGGCTGTATATTTGTGTTTTTATTTTGTAGATTGGAGGAATTGCTGGTTTTGGGGCTCCGAATGAACGATGGAATTACACATCAGGTAATTGAAAATGGAATTCTTTTAAATTGGTTGATCCTAATTGCTGTAACTTGTTGTTATGGGCAAAATTCTAAAGTCTGAACACGATTCACAGCAACAGTCCAGATAGAAACTCACTGGGTTTTGTCTCCTCAGCCAATGTTAGGTGACTGGTTTAGAGTCTGAGTGAGCTGAGATGCCCATCTTCGTGTGTGCTTACGGCGGCACGGTGGCACAGTGGTTAGCACTGCTGCCTCACAGCGCCAGAGACCCGGGTTCAATTCCCGCCTCAGGCGACTGACTGTGTGGAGTTTGCATGTTCTCCCCGTGTCTGCGTGGGTTTCCTCCGGGTGCTCTGGTTTCCTCCCACAGTCCAAAGATGTGCAGGTCAGGTGAATTGGCCATGCTAAATTGCCCGTAGTGTTAGGTAAGGGGTAAATGTAGGGGTATGGGTGGGTTGCGCTTCGGCGGGTCGGTATGGACTTGTTGGGCTGAAGGGCCTGTTTCCACACTGTAATGTAATCAGTGGACATGCTTACATTCATACAGAAGCAATCAGACCCTCACATTTGCACAATTATAGTTTCTCACACTACAGAGTCTACATGTTTGAAATGCTTCAATGGGTTATTTGGTAACAATCTAATTGGTACCACTACCTGCTATTTTTGTTGCCTCACAAACCTTTCATTTTCAAATATATTTCTAATTCTCAAGTTAGCATTGAATTACCTTCCATCATCCTTTCAAACATCCTTTCCAGATCATACATCACTACAAAGAAAAGAATCTCCTTTCCTCCAAAGCTTTTGCCAATGATTTCAATTTTTTGTCTTTGAGTTAATGACCCTTCTGCTGATGGAAACAGATTTTCTGCAGCAACTCAGTAAAAACTCCTGATTATTTTGAACCATATGTTTACATCAGTCCTTCCCTTTCCCTGTGTACTCCAAGGAGAACAGTTCCTTGCCAGTTTTGCCATTTCCACACAGTTGAACTTTCTCATCCCTGGAACCAAATCGTGTCTGCAACCTTTCTAAAGTTTTCACATTCTTCCCGAAACTCAGTGCCCAGAGTTCTTGATGAAGGGCTTTTGCCCAAAATGTCGATTCTTCTGCTCCTCAGATGCTGCCTGATATGCAGTTCTTTTCCAGCACCACCCTCTGGGCCCAGTTATGGGTGCAATCCTTCAGTTGACACCTCATAGCGTCGTAGAGAAGTACAGCACGGAAACAGACCCTTCGGTCCAACCCGTCCATGCCAACCAGATATACAAACCCAATCTAGTCCCAGCTGCCAGCACCCAGCCCATATCCCTCTAAACCCTTCCTATTCATATACCCATTCAGATGCCTTTTAAATGTTGCAATTGTACCAGCCTCCACCACTTCCTCTTGCAGCTCATTCCATACACGCATCACCCTCTGCGTGAAAAAGTTGCCCCTTATGTCTCTTTTATATCTTTCCCCTCTCACCCAAAACCTATGTCCTCTAGTTCTGGACTCCCTCAACCCAGGGAAAAGACCTTGTCCATTTATCCTATCCAGGCCCCTCATGATTTTATAAATCTCTACAAGGTCACCCCACAGCCTCCGACGCTCCAGGGAAAACAGCCCCAGCCTATTCAACCTCTCCCTATAGCTCAAATCCTCCAACCCTGGCAGAGTCCTTGTAAATCTTTTCTTAACCCTTTCAAGTTTCACAACGTCCTTCTGATAGGAAGGAGACCAGAATTGCACGCAATATTCGAAAAGTGGCCTAACCAATGTCCTGTACAGCTGCAACAAGACCTCCCAACTCCAATACTCAGTGCTCTGACCAATAAAGGAAAGCATACCAAATGCCTTCTTCACTGTCTTATCTACCTGCGACTCCACTTTCAAGGAACAATGAACCTAACTCCAAGGTCTCTTTGTTCAGCAACACTCCCTAGGACCTTACCATTAAGTGTATAAGTCCTGCTAAGGTATGCTTTCCCAAAATGCAGCACCTCGCATTTATCTAAATTAAACCCCATCTGCCACTTCTCAGCCCATTGGCCCATCTGATCAAGATCCCATTGTAATCTGAAGTAACCTTCTTCTCTGTCTACTACATCTCCAATTTTGGTGTCATCTGCAAACTTACTACCTATACCTCGTAAGCTCACATCCAAATCATTTATATAAATGGCGAAAAGTAGTGGACCCAGCACTGATCCTTGTTGCACTCCACTGGTCACAGGCCTCCAGTCTGAAAAACAACCCTCCACCACCATCCTGTGTCTTCTACCTTGGAGCCAGTTCTGGACCCAAATGCCTAGTTCTCCCTGTATTCCATGAGATCTAACCTTGCTAATCAGTCTCCCATGGGAACCTTGCCGAATGTCTTTCTGAAGTCCATATAGATTGCATCTACTGCTCTGCCCTCATCAATCCTCTTTGTTACTTTTTCAAAAAACTCCATCAAGTTTGTGAGACATGATTTCCCACGCACAAAGCCATGTTGACTATCCCTAATCATTCCTTGCCTTTCCAAATACGTGTAAATCCTGTCCCTCAGGATTCCCTCGAACAACTTGCCCATCACCAACGTCAGGCTCACTGGTCTATAGTTCCCTGGCTTGTCCTTACTACCCTTCTTAAATAGTGACACCACATTAGCCAACCTCCAGTCTTCCAGCACCTTACCTGTGACTATCAATGATAGAAATATCTCAGCAAGAGGCCCAGCAATCACTTCTCTAGCTTCTCACAAGAGTTCTTGGGTACACCTGATCAGGTCCTGGGGATTTATCCACTTTTATGCATTTCAAGACATCTAGCACTTCCTCCTCTGTAATGTGGACATTTTGTAAGATGTCACCATCTATTTCCCTGCAGTCTATACTTCCATATCCTTTTCCACAGTAAATACTGATGCAAAATACTCATTTAGTATCTCCCCCATTTTCTGTCGCTCCACACAAAGGCCGCCTTGCTGATCTTTGAGGGGCCCTATTCTCTCCCTAGTCACCCTTTTGTCCTTAATGCATTTGTAAAAACCCTTTGGATTCCCCTTAACTCTATTGCCAAAGCAATCTCATGTCCCCTTTTTGCCCTCCTGATTTCCCTCTTAAGTATACTCTTACTGCCTGTATACTCTTCTAAGGATTCACATGATCTACCCTGTCTATACCTGATATATGCTTCCTTCTTTTTCTTAACCAAACCCTCAATTTCTTTAGTCATCAAGCATTCTGTATACCTTCCAACCTTTCCTTTTAGCTTAACAGGAATATACTGTCTCTGCACTCTGGTTATCTCATTTCTGAAGGCTTCCCATTTTCCAACCGTCCCTTTACCTGCGAATAACGCCCCCCCCAAACAGCTTTTGAAAGTTCTTGCCTAATACTGTAAAAATTGGCCTTTCTCCAATTTAGAATTTCAACTTTTAGATCTGATCTTTCTTTTTACATCACTATTTTAAAACTAATAGAATTATCGTCGCTGGCTCCAAAGTGCTCCCCCACTGACACCTCAGTCACCTGCCCTGCCTTATTTCCCAAGAGTAGGTCAAGTTTGCTCCTTCTCTAGTAGGTACATCCACATACCGAATCAGAAAATTTTGTTGTATATGCTTAACAAATTCCTCTCCATCTAAACCCTTAACACTATGGCAGTCCCAGTCTATGTTTGGAAAGTTAAAATCCCCTACCATAACCACCCTATTATTCTTACAGATAACTGAGATCTCCTTACAAATTTGTTACTCAATTTCCATCTGACTATTAGGGGTCTATAATACAATCCGAATAAGGTGATCATCCCTTTCTTATTTCTCAGTTCCACCCAAATAACTTCCCTGGATGTATTTCCAGGAATATCCTCC
This sequence comes from Chiloscyllium plagiosum, assembly GCF_004010195.1. Taxonomy (NCBI): domain Eukaryota; kingdom Metazoa; phylum Chordata; class Chondrichthyes; order Orectolobiformes; family Hemiscylliidae; genus Chiloscyllium; species Chiloscyllium plagiosum. Next base: position 23,319,325 of record NC_057733.1, read on the forward strand.
CTCAAAAATGCCACTCTCCCTCCTCTCTTGCCTCCCTTTCTGTCCTTCTTGTAGCATTTATATCCTGGAACATTAAGCTGCCAGTCCGTCCATCCTTGAGCCATGTTTCTGTAATTGCTATGATAACCCAGTCCCATCTTCTTAAACATGCCCTGAGTTCATCTGCCTCCCCTGTTAGGCCCCCCCATTGAAATAAATGCAGTTTAATTTATCAGTCCTACCTTGTTCTCTGATTTGTCCCTGTCTGTCCTGACTGTTTTGCTTGTTTCTTTTCTCAACTGTACCAGTCTCAGATTGATCTCTTTCCTCACTATCTCCCTGGGTCCCACCCCCCTCACCTTACTAGTTTAAATTCTCCTGAGCAGCTCTAGCAAATTTCCCTGCCAGTATATAAGTCCCCTTCCAATTTAGGTACAATCCGTCATTCTTGTACAGGTCACTTCTACCCCAGAAGAGATTCCAATTATCCAAAAATGTGAATCCTCCTCCCATACACCAGCTCATCAGCCATGCATTCATCTGTTCTATCCTCCTATTCTTACCCTCAATAGCTCATAGCACCAAGAGTAATCCATATATTACTACTCTCGAGTACCTCCTTTTTAAATTCCTGCATAACTTTCTATAATCTCCCTTCAGAATCCCATCCTTTTGCCTCCTTTGTCGTTGGTTCCAATGTGTACAATGAGCTTCTTCTGGGCCCTCTCCCCCTTGAGAACATTCTGCACCGTCTCTGAGACAACCTTGATCCTGGCACCAGGGAGGTAACACACCAATCTGATTAGTCGCTCTTGGCCACAGAAACGTCTGTCTGTGTCTCTGACTAGAGAGTCCCTGAACACAATTGATCTCTTGGAATCCGATGACCCCTAATTGCATAGAGCCAGTCTCAATACCAGACACTTGGCTGTTTGTGCAACGTTCTGCTGAGAATCCATCACCCCCTACGTTTTCCAAAACAGCATACCTGTTTGAAATGGGGAGAGCCACAGAGGACTCCTGCACTACCTGCCTAACTCTCTTACCTTTCCTGGAGTTAACCCATCCATGTGACTGTATCTGCGACTTTTCCCCCTTCCTTTATCTGCCATCCATCATATCGCCTTGCTCTTGTAAATTCCTCATTGCCTCTAACTTCTCTCCAACTGATCCATTCAATCTGATAGGATTTGCAACCAAAGGCATTTATTGCAGATATAATCCTCAGTAAAACGTAAATTCTCCCTGAACTCCCACATCTGATAAGAAGAGTATATCACTCTACTAAGGGCCATTTTTGCTTCTTCCAATCTGCAGACCCAGAAAATAGCTCTGTTTTATTCCTCTACAAAATACTGCTCCAGGTTAACTTAATACTTATGGCTTATATTTTTAAATTTAATCAAGAAATGTATTTCAATAAAACAAAATCAAGAAAGAACCCACTCTATTCACTACTGCAGACATACAGCAAGGCCCCAAGTCCACACTTAAAACTATTCACATATCTGTCTCTGTGCCGTGACCTCTTCCAAACGGGTTCCTTCAAGATCAGTTGTGAATTTCACTGTTTGTTAATTTTCCCAGATGCACTCCATGAATTCAAACAGCAAAGATAGTAACTACACAGATTCACTGCTGAGTCAGTTAGCAGTGTGGATTTCTCTCTCTCTCTCTCTCTCTCTCTCTCTGTGTCTCTTCCACCCCCCCCCCCCCCACTCCACACTGACCTCCCCATGTGCTGCCTTTGTCTGTTCCTCTCCCTTTTACCGAAACAATTTCTTTTCAATGAAGGATTCACATGCTTCGTTTTGAATTGAATTAGCTTTATTGTCACATACTCAATGAATACACTGAAACGTCACTACTTACAGCACTACTTTAGGTACAAAGGTACCTAGGTATAGCTTCTTCAGTTACAAGCACACCATGCTTTTTGTATAATGGCCCTTCATTTTGATACAAAGAAAATGACAAACGATTTACAAAGGATTCTCAATTATCTGGCATTCGATTATCTGGCAAGATTGCAAGGTCCTGATGCTTGGCTAAATTGTGTTATCCGGCATTCGATTATTTGGAATTTGATGAACCGAACGAAATACTCCCCACCTGTGTCCTTCGGATAATCGAGGTTCTCTGTGTTTAACCTGTTAATCCACGTTCCTAGTACTTCCGTTCTTTCTAAACTAAAGACTTCTATTTTTTTGTATCCCTACAGTCTCAGGATCTCCTAAATGTTTAGCAAATAATGGTGTACTTTTAAAGTGTAATCACTGTTGTAATGTCAGAAGAGCTGCCGCCGATTTACACAGCAAGACTCTCAAGCAATGACTGGAGAATCTGTTTCTAGTGATTTTGTTTGAAGGATAAATATTGGTCATGATTAGCATCCTTCCATCTGCAAGGGATGATGGGCATACAATGTCAGAACTCAGTGAGGTCAGATGAGGTCACCTGCCACACTCTTCGATGGTTAAACAAAGCAATGCTGGAAAACATAGTCTGTCACAAGTGCAAGGTGTCCCTTGGCAGTGTAATAGGATGTTCACTGTTGGCACCTGATCTTCAGGTCTGGCACCAGTGTTGAGGCTTCTGACACCACATTATCATTGAGGTGACAAACTGAGGTTCCCCATTTATATTGACTGATGCTTTGGGCTTTCATGTCACTTTTTACAGTATCTTCGAATTGGAGCTTTCGATGCTCTTGGCAATGACTCTCTCCCAATGTACTGTGTTCTTGGGGATGTGGCTATTTTTTCATCCTATGCTAACAAAGCCACCTTTGCTTAATTAGCACTAGTAGGCTTGGCACATTTGCCCCAGAATGGGCTTCCTCATTCTTTATGAATTTGTCTTGATATATGTGAGAACTCAACTGCTACTCTTCAAATTGTATTAAATATATACCCTTGAGTGGGGAAGTGGGGGTCTCAGTTCAACACCTCATCTGTAAGATAGAACCTCTGACAGTACAGGACTCCCTCAGTATGGCACATGGAGGGACAGTTTAGATTGTATGCTTTGGAGCGAGGTTTGAACACATGACTTTGTGAATCTATCAAAGGCACTACCAGTTTACAAATTAATGTCCCCATGCTGCCCACTCATTGAGAAGGTGGGAAGGGTGCCTTAACCTAGACAATATCCGCTCCCTGTATATTTGTCTGTGTGAAAGACAGCCTTTGGGAAAAGCAAAATTAACTTGTTCCTGCACGCATTCTGCTTAATGACAATAGCCCAGCTGTCTGTGAGACAATGTCTGCTCCATATTGATGGAGGATTTGGGAAGGAGTGGGTATGTGTGATGAGGGATATGTAGAGAAACATGATGAGTGGGATTTGAAGGATATGGGGAGACACTGAGTATTTGGGATTAAAGGATATTGGGATGCGTTGAGCCTGACAGCACTTGAAATTGTAAAAATTCTCATCTCTGTTTTCAAATCCCTTCATGGACTTGCCCATCACATGCTTTGTAATTTCTTGTGATTTATGCTCTTTATCCCTGGTTTCATCAGTCTGCCTTTGGTTGCCTTGGCCCCAAGCTCTCTAGAGTTCCTTCCGTAAACTTCTGCTTCTCTCTCCTTGTACAAAGCACTCCTTGATACTTCTTTTGGCTAAACTTCGAATCACCTTTCCTGATATCTCCACAGGTAAGTGGGTGCCACATTTTGATGGAAAACTTTGGTGTGAAGCCTTTAGACGTTTTGTTCTGTTAAAGGAGCCCTTTAAATCGAAGTTATGGGAGAAGTTGGAGATGAGAGGTGTGCAGACCGATTGGAATGAGTGAGGGTGATGGGAGGGAAGCAGGATTTGACAGGAAGAGTTTTGTGTGACATCAGCATGCTGCTCTCTCTCCAGCCATGACTGATTTTGGAAAGTTTCTGTTTTCCAGCTTTGGTTGCAGTGTTCACCCGGTTTGAGTTTACAGCAAGCAGTGGGGGATTCGCCTGAAGTGAAGCAGTATCTGGAGAAGCAGCTACTTGTTCTGGACAACAGGTAAATCATTACTGGTGACTTTGCTAATCTTGTTTATTTTTCCGTGGAATTTATTCCATTCCCTGTCCCCTCTGGTACAGTCCAATGGATAGTCCCAGCCCTCCAAAACTTCCCCTCAAATGGCCATTCTCAATGGGATGGGGGGGGGGGTGGTGGGATTGTGGTGGTGAATGGTGAGTATTGATTTAAAAAGTTCAACAATGAAGTTGACCATCGCTAAATCCAATTAACCCTCCTGTATCCCACAACCAATATTGCTGGGACACTAAGGTTAAATGAGTCAGGAATCAAGAACAAATTGTAAGAGTTTTTATAAATATATAAAAAGGTGGAGAATAGGTAAAGCAAATGTTCGTCCTTTAGCAGCTAAGACATGTGAAATTGTCATAAGGTATGAGGAAATGGCTAATACATTGAACAAAAATGTTGTGGCCGTATTTATAGCAGAAGGCAAGTTACAGACCAGAAATAGAGGGTAACTAAGCAGCTAAGAGGAGTGAGGAATTTAAGGCAATTCATGTATGCAGATAAAAATTATTGCAAAAGCTTAGAGACTGAAATCTGATAGCTTACATCTAAAAGAGATGAGTTTGGGAATAGTGGATGTACTGGTTATGATTTTCAATACTTACTGGACTCTAGAACAGTCCCAGTGAATTGGAAATTAAGAAACTTAGCTATATCTGATGTGGTGCAAGGCAAGACTGCTGGTCAGTGGGTCCTACATAAATGTGTGAAAGGCTTCATGCCAGTGAGCACTGTAATCTAGCGCGCTATTAATTTGAGGCAGGGCACCTTACTGCCAACTGCAAGCTTGATTTCTTTCCTTGTTTCTCTCCAGAGGGCTGCGGTGTTCCTGGGAAGGTCTGGCATTACTTGACATGCTGTTACCCGCTCTCCTCCTCCAACTACAACTCTCCTACCAGAAATCAGTCACTCACTCCCTGCCTTCGACTGGCTCTGTTCCTCAGGCACTGGGATCAACAACAACTGCTCACACGTAGAGAGAAACATAAGTAACACAAAAAAAAATGTCTTGAGGAGCTTCATGAGAAAGTTCCAGGAAGTGTGAAGGAAAACAGACAACAAGTAAGGGAGGTATTTAGGGTATGTAGCAAAAAACATGATCAAGGATGTAGTTTAAGGTCTATCATAAAGGAGGAGAGCACAGGGTAGAGTACCAAAGGGATTTGTGGGTTAGGAATTCTGAACCTAGCTTGCTGAAGGCATACATGGGGGAAGTGAAGGTTTTGTAGGACAGGCGGGATAAATGGAGAGGGCTGGGTGTGGAGGGAGTTACAGAGAGCAGAGGTAGATGGGAGTAAGAAGCTGGGGACTTTGAAACAAAGGTGTGAATTTTCATTTAGCTTCATATGCAACTGACATGGTATGAGGAATTAATTGCTAAAAGGGGCCTTTGTGCTGTCTCTGAGGAATTAATTGCTAAAAGGGGCCTTTGTGCTGTCTCTCACCTCTGGGAGGTTAGTTACAATCCAGCTGCATTAAAACTGCAGCTTCAGAGGTTTTATATGAAATGTGTGAGTAACTTCAAACTCTCTCTGGTATAACGTGGCCAGTAATTGGTCCGAGGAAGGATGATTGGGCACCTTATTGGATGAGAATTGGAATAATTCTGACTTGGGGGTAGTTGAAGGCTTCAGTGTTAGGTGGCTAAGGTGGTGTAGAGGGATGTTGTGGTACACCAAGTCAAATGTTCCGAATAGTTAGAGGATAAGCACTTCGGAACAGTCTTCATCTAGTCCCGGGCTCTGTCAGTGGAACGAAACAGTAATTGAAGCCTATTCAGATGCAGTATTTTTGGACTTGTGTCAAAAACATAGCAAGCTTCAATGGGTTAAATTAATATGCAAATAAATAAAGTATATTTTTGTAATTTATAAAACTACAAATAAAACTATTCTTTGTGTTTACCCTTTCACAGTCTTATATCAATGTTTGGTAATTTTGTCTGAACTTCCCTCCACCTTGAAACCCCAAATATTGATTCCATGCACCCCTTCTAACCCACTTATCCTTTCATTCAATGGTAATATCTAGGGCCTAGTAATCCAGGCTGATGCTTTGGGCTCATGGGTTGGAATTAAAAGCTAGTCTAATAGTGACTATGAAATCACTATTGTAAAAACTCACCTGGTTCACTGATGTCCTTAACTACCTTGGCCTATATGTGCTCAAGACCTACGGCAATGTCAAGTTTGGTGATGGCTAATCCAAAACGTATGATGTCATTCTCTGGTCAAAAGGGTAAAGATCCAATTCCTGGTGAGAAATTTGTCATCATTCTGATGTTCTTTATGCCTTAAGGGTTTGGTTTCCTTCAGTAGAAATGCTAAATAGTTTTGCAGAGTTGCAATGCGTGCAGCTTGAATTTCCAGCAGGCCTTACCCCGGGGTCCAGGTCAGGCATTTTTTGTTCAGCCCCACTCAAATTGTTTTCATGGAGAAACAACCCATGATTCCAAATGGCCTCATTGCCTGGAATTGGGCTGACAGGTTCAGTCTGAACTGGGCTGAATAAGCCACTCAACGCTTAAAGTCAGGAAGGAATGAAACTGGACAGAGCATCCAGCAATGAACTAACATCTAGAAACAACAGCCCTGCCAAGCCTGCAAAATCCACCTTATTCACATTAAAGGCTTGTGCCATAGTTGGGAGAGCTGACCCATAGACCAAGCAACAGTTTAACATAGACATTCTCAAGAATCACACCTTACAATGTCCCAGATATCACAATCTGAGTATGTCCTGTCCCACCAACAATTCACACCCACCAGAGGGCAGCACAATGGTATATAGTCAAAGGGTTGCCATGGGAGTCCATAACTTTGATTCTGACCCCATGAGATTACATGGCACCAAGTTAAACAAAAACATTAAATGTAAAGAAAGTTTCAAGATTATAACCTTCTGCCCCCACTCCCAACCCCAGCCTCACTCCCTGAGGCTGCTGAATCAGTGCTGCATGTTGAACACCAATAGAAAGAAGCACTGAGTGTGCCAGAGGCACAGAGTGAACTCTGGCTGGAAATGCCTCAGCTGGACAAATCCTAAAGGACATAGCTACTAAACTAAGTTTGCAGCACTTGGTGAGGGAAGCAACATGAGGAAAAACATAACTGACTTAATTCTTTCCAATATACTTGATGCACTTGTCTATGACAGCATTGATAGACTGCCACACAATCACCGTGCTTTGGTTCTGCAAATGCTTCATTTGCATGAAAATAAAGTAGAGAAATAAAGTATAAATAGAAATGGAGAGACAAGAGAAAGAGAGAAAATGAGCAAATGAATATGATAGATGATATTAAAGGTTTCCTCAAAATCCAATTGTTGATATGATAGATGATATTAAAGGTTTCCTCAAAATCCAATTGTTGAATTTGACCAGTACGTGTTTGGGAACTATCAAATTGTATCATTTGATACAAATTAAGTAGAGGTAGGCATACAGAATATTGTTTTCTGACTTTTCCAATTTAACCATGAAGAGAAAAATGAACAAAACTGAGCAAGATTCACATAGTTACAATAAAATACTGCAAAATCCAATGTAGTCCTAGAGTTTATATTTGTGAAAGAGAGAGGTATAACATGTTGGCTGGTGAACCAGTTTGAGGACTCCTTCAGTAACCAATTGCTGAGATCAGATCTAAGTTTGCTCGTTGAGCTGGAAGGTTTGTTTTCAGACGTTTTGTCACTATACTAGGTAACATCTTCAGTGAGCCTCCAGTGAAGCACTGGTAGAATGGCCAGCTTTTTACTTATGTGTTGAGGTTTCCTTGGGTTGGTGACATCATTTCCTGTGATGATGTTATTTCTGGTTATTTTACTCAGGGGTTGGTAAATGGGATCAAAGTCAGTGTGTTTGTTGATAGAGTTCCAGTTGGAATGTCATGCTTCCAGGAATTCTTGTGTGTGCCTCTGTATGGCTTCTCCTAGGATGGATGTGTTCTCTCAGTCAAAGTGGTGTCCTTCCTCTTCTGTATGTAAAAGTACTAGTGAAAGTGGGTCATGTGTCTTTTTGTGGCTCGTTGATGTTGATGTATTCTGGTGGCTAGTTTTCTGCCTGTTTGTCTAATGTAGTGTTTGTTACAGTTCTTGCAAGGTATTTTGTAAATTACCTTAGTTTTGCTTGTTGTCTGTATGATATCACCACGGGAAATGGCATCACCAACCCAAGGAAACTTAAACACATGAATAAAATAACGGGCTATACCACCAGTGCTTTATCGGAGGCTCACTGATGACGTTACCTAGTATGGTGACAAAACTTGAGAAGACAAACCTTCCAGTTCAGCGAGCAAACTTCCATATAGAAACTCAACCTGAGTTACAAATCTTCTCAAAACTCGCTAACCAAGATCAGAGGCCTAACCTTAATCTTAATTTTGCTAGTTTGTAATTGATAATTCAGTGAATATTTGTCAGTGTGTCAAACATAGGTTTCTGTGAACAAGTTCATACCCCTCAGCAGGGCTGCATGACCATTGACTGAGCTATGGCCCATTGTGAATGAGTTGTAACCCATCATAAAAAATATGGCCATTCCACAGTCCCCTGTAAGGAGGGACTCCCACCCAATCCTCATCTTGGCTGCAGCTTCAATGATGGACGTCCTCACTAAGATGTAACAGGAATCTACTGCTGATTTACAACTGCCTATTTCTCCTGTTCAAATTGACCATGTCAGGGAATCAGGTAACCCAGGGCACAAAACGAAAAGCCTTGCAGTGGAGTGTTCTGCTTTCACACTGATATGTATACTTGGTGCAGGGCACAGCACCAGAAGATTAACACCAACTGGCAAGAGAATGGAAATGCATCTGAGATTAAGACC
>NC_057733.1:23328868-23363821 GCF_004010195.1 Chiloscyllium plagiosum
GTTTTGGACTTGGTAGGTGTGTAGGATTCTTGGTTGAAGGCTTTTGACTTTGAATGCTGCCCTGACAGTGCAATGTCTGAAACTTGAGGACCTTTAATCCTATGGATTTCCTTTGCAGAGGAAAGCTGCTCTGTTGAAGCAGGAAGTTTCTTCTTTTTAGTCCCCTTTTTGGGCATCAGTTGGCCCTTCTCATTGGTGGTTTCTATGGTGTTATGGGCACATCTTGAATCTGTCAGCAGATTTTAGTTCTCAAGCTGCTGGAAGATCTGTGCTGAAATATGTAAACCTTTTTACTTCACCTGTCGAGTGACTTAGACACACTCACTTTCACCCTGCATTATTGGTGAAATCAACATGTTCTTTTTCTCAATTCTATGATTTGAGGATTGCTTTTTGCTTGGCACAAACTCTGTCATTGTTACTGCAAATTCTTCCTGGGAAGATAAGGAAATGAAATTCTTTGCTCAAACCTTTCTCTTCCAAGTCATCCGAGTGTCTAAAGTCAGAATTGAATCAGTCACACTTACAAATTTGTGACATGGCCATTGACGTGAGTTTCCTCTTGCCAAAATGCTAGGTCTGAATTACCTGTTTCTCCTAGAATAAATTAGGTTCTCCTTCTGTTATAGATTGACCTATCTCATTAACCTCTTTGTGGACAATGATTTGCTTCTTGCTTTTCTTTGACTTTGTCCTACTTGACATTTTCTGAAAGTGACCTACTCTGTTACAGACAAAACATATACTTTAACAGCCTTTGCCCAGAACTCATGTAAGACTTTTATTGTTTGGTATCTGTCCTACTTGTTGCACTTATTTCTCACTTGCATTATTGTGATTTTATATCAAAGGAAGTGAATATACTCTGCTGATCTCCTGTGGCCAATCTGTTCCCTTTCTCATTGATTCATGTTGCTTCTGAACTTCTTCCTTGTTCACCAGCTGAATGACTTTCTGTAGTGTCAGATTGTCCTTGGACTGTAATAAATTTGACAAAGCCTCATCAACAATTCTGACAATAATTATTCTTCTTATGAATTCTGACTTCAAATCACCAAAGCCACAAATCTCTGCTATTCTGTAGAGGTTATTAATATATTGCCTTGTATACTAAACCCTATTAAATCTTTCTCTTTCAAGAATTTTATTTGATCTGAGATTGAAGTCATTATCAAAGGCTTTCAGTACTTCTTCAAAAGTATTTTATTTTCACCTTGGTAAACTATCACACTATCCTGTATACTCCCAATGGTATATATTCTTGGATCAGCGTCTGAGAAAACTTGAGGAAACCTGGGAGAGAGAGTATGACACCTGGATCATGGAGAAATCTTAAAGACATCCAGGAGAGAGAACATGGGGCCCAGATCAGAGTGGAGTAAATTTCAAGGACATGAGCGTGAAGTCTCTTCGACACTAATCCCTCAGCAGACAGAGCAATTAAGATGCTTTTAAATAAGAACAGCAACATTGATGTATATTAGCCTTGTCCATGCAGCAGAACCTGGTGTCCAATCACTTCACCTATCACTCCCATTGGACAAAGACGTTACTCCCCAGGTTTGAGTGGCCACCCCATATTTTACCCACACATAGGGTGCTTTCAACCAATCAAAATGAAGTATAGGATCTGAAACTGCAGTAATAGATCTGAACATCACATTGCCATCACTACTTGGGAACTTCAGTGCCGTGACATTGCCATCACTGTCCTGAGTGAGGCATGGTGGGCAGGAGAAGATCAGCTCAAAGAGCAATGTGGAAAAGGTATGCCAGAAGAACATGGACTCATGGGGTTCACTTTCCAATAAAAAGCAAATATGTCTATTATCTTTGTGATCCCTCTGTGGGATAATCAGGTACATTTTGAGCTCACCCTAATCCGGAATCAGTACCCCACAGTCAACAGTGTGTGCACCCTAACCCTAGCAGCAACAGATGAGACAAAAGTCCCAAAGGGAGATAAGCTGATTTTCCTTGGTAATTTCAATACCAGAATTGAGAGGGATTGATAAGAAGGGCGTAAGGAAAACAAACACCAATGAAGTCATCCTCCTGATGAAAGGCCTAGAACATGTCTGGTCAGAAGAAACACCTGCCTTGTTAGATGAATACAAGACCTGTTCTGAAGAAGGGCCACCACACTCAAAACGTTAGCTCTGTTTTCTCTTCTCAGATGCTGCCAGACCTGTTGAATTGCTCTCGTTTCTGTTTCTGCTTTTGTTTCAGATTTCTAGCATCCACAGTTTTATCTCATCGTGGGTAAGTTTGCTCCTTCTATCCCCTGTAAGAATATAAGGAGCCTGCAGGAGCTGGTTCATCTATTGTGGTACAATAAAACCACTTACTGGTCTAATTAGAAGTGGCTCTTGTACTGAACAATATACAGGTTATTGCATGTAGGAACTAGTTGGTGGTTACACTGATATAATACAAATTGTTATGATGACTATGAAAAGTGAGTAGGTGCTACTCATTCAAGATCCAAAACTATTCTATCTGCCAGTCTACGTGGTATCATCACAGTAGATGCTGTCTTAGGGCACTTTTCTGTATGAACTCCTTCAGACCCTTACACTATTATACAGCTGTGATCAGTGAAGAAAGTTCGGCCATTGCAAGGGTGAATTCAAACTTAGACATTCAGAGAGATAAAGTGCAACATCTGATGCAATCAGATTTTAAATAATCATTTCCCAAAGCATGTTATTGAATTATTAGTGAAAAATATTCAGAGATTTTCAGAAGTACTAAACAATCTGGTTATATTTTAATTATGTAAAAATAATGTTAGCTTTACAGAAACATGCTTCAATAAATAGTACATATCTAGAATACACAAGTACATATCAAAAACACTTCAGACATGTAGCCAGGTGGCAAATCAAACAGAATTAACAGTGTAAGATGTTATGGAGAAGGATTTCCTCTGTTCATTATTTCTACATAAATTATCAAGTGTATTAGTAGTATATAAAGGCTGATGGTCAACCTATTTGACTAATTACAAGCAGAAAGAAAGAGTTTGTGACTTTGTTCCAAATAGTAAACAGAAGAAATCATTTTTTCTTCACAACCCCCTGTGACCCACCTCTTCCATACCCAGAGTGCATTTATTTCTATGTAGTGAAGCAACTTTCCAGTCACATGGTCCATCACTCTTCATTCTGAATCTGAAGAGATACTTTTTTTAAAAACTTAAAATAATTGCAATAACACCAGCACCTTTGAGGCGTTTTGGACCTACATATTTATGAATAGTTCTGTAAATTCTTTCTGAACAAAATTATTTTTAGGCTACAATTTTATGATGCTCGCAACTATATTCTAAAGATGGCCAACATAGAGCTTCAACTTTTGTTTCAAGACAAAATTTGCACACCTAACTATGACATTTCGATAGTCAGTGAAAGCACATTTTCTTTTCAGTTGAATGGAGACAAAATAAATCACTGAATAAGAGATCTGGGGATTTGTTTTTTGTTCATTTTTAAAGTATATTTCTTAAGAACATACAAAAAGGAGATGTGGATCATATGGCTCCTCAAGCCTATTCCAGTGCTCATTATGACTGATCTAAGCTTGTTCTCAACTCCCTCTTCCTGCCTGATCACCAAACCTTGACTTCTCTACATTTTAATTGTCTATCTCAGCATTGAAGATATTCAGTGACTCAGTCTGTAGGATTGAGAATTCCAAAGATTCAACTGGTTTAAATAAAATTCATCATAACTAGCAAATACCACAACTAGCAAATATCATAACTAGTCAGTCATGGCAAACACTGGGCTAGTCAAGTATTCCCAAATATTTTTTACCCTCTCCACAAAGGCAATTTCATCTCCATTCATCTTTCTGGCCATTATTTTCTCCTGCCTTTGTTCACTGAAGCATGAACCTCCATTGGATTGGTCCACATTTATGGACAAAGTATTCTAGTATTTTGCCATTGCCTGTTTCAAGATGGCTTACCAAGAAGCTCTCCTGCTTTTACAAGCTGCCATTAGACAGAGGGGAAGAAGTTGCAGGCTGACAATCAATCTGCAAGATACTTGTTAGACCTCAAACGAACTACTGTGTATTGCTCCAGTTGCCATATTATAGGAGAGATGTACACATATTGGACAGTGTGCAAAAGAATTTTACAAGAATGGTTCCAGGCATGAGAAACTTCAGTTAAGAGGATAGGTTGAAGAAGTTGGGGTTGTACTTGGAAAGAAGGAAACCAAGAGGAGACCAAATAGCCATTTTCAAGATTGAGAGTGGGCTGGAAATAATGGTTAGCGAGAAACTATTCCTGCTTGTAAAAGAAACAATGACAGGCCATAGATTTAAAGTGATTTGCAAAAGAAGCAAGAATGGTATGAGAAAAGAAATCAGTGTCATTTAGCAAGTGACTGAGGTGTGGAATGCACTGACCAGAAATGAGACGGCGGCAGGTTCAATTGAAGCATTCTTGAGGGCAATGGACAATTTGCTAGATAAAAATAATGTGGAACGATATGTGGGAAAAACAGGAGACTCACAGGAAGTAATGATGCTCATTTGAAGACTGATGTAGGCATGAGGGGCTGAATGGGCTCCTTCTGAGCTGGAAGACTAATTACAAATACACCATCCATGGCCAACAAGTGCTGGCATGGGACTTGAACATGGAGCTTCTAGTCCAGACATAGGGACACCACCACAGTGCTAGAAGATTAGATTAGATTAGATTACATTACAGTGTGGAAACAGGCCCTTCGGCCCAACAAGTCCACACCGACCCGCCGAAGCGAAACCCACCCATACCCCTACATTTACCCCTTACCCAATACTACGGGCAATTTAGCATGGCCAATTCACCTGACCCTGCACATCTTTGGACTGTGGGAGGAAACCGGAGCACCCGGAGGAAACCCACGCAGACACGGGGAGAACGTGCAAACTCCACACAGTCAGTCGCCTGAGGCGGGAATTGAACCCGGGTCTCAGGCGCTGTGAGGCAGCAGTGCTAACCACTGTGCCACCGTGCCGCCCACACGGACTTATGGAACTCCATCCAATGAAGACCAATTTCTGAGTATTCCAGTACACATTGTTAAATGAACAGCTAACCTAGTCATTACAACAGTGGGTTCCAACACTGGGTGAATATTACTGATAGCTATAAACTCAAATTACAATTATTTCACTTAGAATGGTTGATTTCACTGATCTGAATTCAGTTTAGACTAATTTTACTGTGTTAAAAATTTGTAACAAAGAATTTTGACAGCGAAAAACCTGCATGTATGCAAACACAAATAATAGAATGTCTCTTGAAATACAGGACTAGATTCATCCCGGGAATGGGTGGGATGGGAAGGGATTAGGCGAAGAGGTGGACAAGTGTGAACTTTACTCTCCTTTCTGGAATACCATCCTGCCCCCTTCAGCCATTTAGTTGGAGGCTGGTATGAGGTCAAATTGTCACCCCCCCAAAAAGTCTAGTTAAAAAATCAATGGAGGACAAGTATCAAACCCTGACTGGAGGTGACCTCCTAGCAGCAGGACAGGGGACCTGATGTCTTTGATCTCCACTCATCTGTCTACACCAGAGGGTGCCCTGTGGCGAGGTTCATCCTCCACAAATGATAAGTTGACATTTGTTAAACATTGAGAGAGGACACGCGGGCAGCACAGTGGTACAATGGTTAGTACTGCTGCCTCACAGTGCCAGGGAATTGGGTTCAATTCCATCCCCTGGCCGTTGGCTGTGTTTGCACATTCTCCCTGTGTCTGCGTGGGTTTCTTCTGGATGCTCTGGTTTCCTCCCACAATCCAAAAGATGTGCAGGTCAGGGTGGATTGGCCCTGCTAAATTGCCCACAGTGTCCAGAGATGTGCAGACTAGGTGGATCAGCGTGGGGAACACAGGAATACAGGCATAGCATGGGTCTCGGTAGGATGCTGTTCGAAGGGTTAGTATGGACTCGATGGGTCGAATGGCCTGCTTCCCTGTTGCTTTCATGACATGTCAACATGGAGTGGCCCTCTCTCTCCCTTATCTGTAAATAGGATATTGCAACTTCATCCATACTGGAAGGCCTCCTATGAAATTCTGCCAACTGTATCTAAACCAGACAACAGTTGCATCTTTGGGCCACTGATCAACCAATTCACATAAAATCATTGTTGGGCAAGTACTCCTAGCACAGTGCAGATTCTGGGAACCCACTTGACCCAATGCTGAGTCCTGCCCATTATGTCAAGAATAACTTCCAGATGGGGAAAAAAAACTTCACCATCAAAACCCTTCTTTTATGATTGGCTGTAGGTAACTTTCAATCAGTTTCAAGCTCCTCTGACCAGTGCCCCTGGTATTCTGCAGGTTCGTTTTCCACCCTTCGGGCTTTCAGGTTTGAAGGAAATGTCTCTAATATTGTGTGACTCAATTGTTCTTAAGTAATCCATCAGACAGAAGGGGTACTCCTGAACAATTGGACTTGTAATTGTGACTGTTCTACAGTTCTAGCAGCTCCAAATCATTGGTTTCTTCAGGCAAGTGACCTGTTGCCCAAGTTGAAACAGGTAGTTCAACTTACAGAATACCTACAAATGTGTTGATCGGTAACAACAGGGATTTTGGCATGTACTTAGTTAATCCAACATTTTCCGCTCCATTGTGACCAAATCTCAGTGACCTCATTTTATGGAAGCTGTATCCAGGTTCCAAACAAGGAGAGACTTCAATGCTGTGTTTTTAAAACAAAACAAAAATCAATGAACAACATTTTTCAAACTCTTAAATTCAATCAAATGTCTACTTATTCTTTTTTAAAAAGTGGCAAATTTACTTTCTATATTTAAAAAAAAAATCCTTTTGTGAGGGTGAAGGTTAAATTCAAAATACAACACTGAGTCAAGATAAATGGTTTTACCTTGGGATTTTATTCTGAACAAGAGAAGAATGAAGAGAGACCAGAAAGGGAGCCCTTAAAGTGTTTATGTGTACATACAGTCTGGACTCATTTTCTTCTAAGCTCAGCTGATTTAAATGTGTTCATTGAACACTGGACATGATAAGTACCTCAGGTTTACTGCAATTTCACAGTGGAGAAAGTATAAAGTATTTAAAAAGATTGGGTTAAATAGCACCTTTTAAGACTATTGGCCATGCCAAAATGCTTTACTGTCAGTGAAGTCCTTCAGATGTACAGTCATGGATGTAATTTCAGACACAGGGCAGCTAATAGATGCACAGCAAGCTCCCACAAACACCAATATGCATTTGATCCGTTTTTGGTGATGCTGATTGATGAAAAATATTGACTCAGCAATTACCCCATCTCTTCTAATGAAGTAGTGCTATAGGATCTTCTGTGTTCACCAGAGAGAGAGCTGGCAGAGCCTTAGTTTACTATTTCTTATTGTTTCACAGATCGATGTTTCTGGATTATCACTTATAATAATGCTTGCCAATTGTGGTTGACAGCCCCCTACCTACAATCCTGGTGAAAAACTGGATATCAGACAGTCATGTAGCAAGGCTTGATTGCTAACCTTTGGGTATTTAAACTGACCAACTATAGTAGGCCTTGAATGAATAAAAATGTTCCTTTTGAAGAATTTAATATTTGCTGATGAATCCAAATGGATCCATTGTAATATTTATAACTGAGGCATTCAAGAGAGAGGACTGAACGCTTATTTTGGACAATAATGAATGAACAGTAATATGGGGAGAAAGCAGGAGATTGGCACGAGGGAATAGAATCAGTGCAGGGACAATGGGCCAAATGGCGTCCTTCTGTGTTATAATTATTCTATGATGCATTGCTAGTACATAACCATGACTATTGTTATGAAGTTGAAGGTATGTACTGTATCTTTAAGACAGAGTGAATGCTGTTCTGAACTGAGAGATTATAAGCACCTGTGTGTGTGACTAGATGCCAGACCCAGAGTGTACTGGAAAATTGAAAACGTGTGACATTTGGCTGTGAAATGGATACTGAGTTTTTGTTGCTGTTTTGACAATTCAAATTTAACCAGTTTAAATTATACTCCAGAACACTAAAACTCAATTGAATTTGAATCTATTGTTTTAACAACACAAACCAATGAGGCGATCCGATGTTACGGATGTAAAAATGCAGACACTTTGAAAATTAGAGAGAAAGCAACTGCCATCAAGACAGATACAAGAAATTAGGAAAAATTCTCTACCAAAGGTAGAAATATACTCGCAGTAAAAAGAAAGAAGGTGACCCAGGGAATTCGACAGCCAGTAGAGTGAAGGCACAGAAGATGACAGCAGCTGTATGGTTCTGAATTTAAGTTGATGTAATTTTTATCAGTGTCTTATTGGAACAGCATATTGTTATAGAATTGGAGGCAGGGTAATAAACAGTTAAGACGAAGGAGGGCATAGAGTTGTGAATAGTTGTTTAATGTTCGCTTTTAGAGTTAATAAAAAATCATGTTATTTTCTTTAAATAGTGGAAGTTGGGATAGATTACGAGGCAAGGTGAGCTTTTCTAGGTGTTTGGTTTAATTAACAGAAGGGTTCACCACCGTGTCGTAACACTATACTGAATTTAAACACTACTCTGAGTTTAAAACTAGTTTAAACTGGACAATATAATACAGTAGGTGGACACCAACCTGACAACATCTTTGTATATTCTTCTAGAATCCTTGTCCAGACAAACAACCAAAGATTTTCCAAGTGTATCCTGGATTTCAATCTTTATATGGGATGTTTTGATCTTGTTGTTTTCAATCTGTAAGAAATAGTTGCTTATTCACTTAGTTAGTAAGAAACTAAAACCTTCTTGACAAATTTGAAGATTAGAAATTCCAAAAAGAATTATTCATATTAAAAGACTTGAACAAAACTGATTTATTTCACTCTTATTTCACACAACTAATTTCACTCCAACATCACTTGAGTTCAATAATTTTGGTGAATCGAACATGCGGAGATTTATTTCATCCCCTTAAAACGTGCCATTTTGGTCGAGTGGGAGGTTAAAAATCTGAATTCTAACTCCAACCAGCAACCTGCCCAATGCATTTTGGACAGGCAATGTAATCAAAGGAGGAGAACTGTTTTTACACAGCAATTGGTAAAGCTCAGGAATGCACTGCCTGAAGGGGTGTTGGTTGCAGATTCATTCATAATTTTCTAAAGGGAACTAAATGAGCAACTGAAGGGAAAACATTTCATCATCTTTAGGCAAAAGGGTGGGACCTGTTGGTTTGCTCATTCAGAGAATCAGCTTGAGCTTGATAAGCTGAATGGCCTGTTTCTTTGCTAAATTATCCTATTCATATTGCTGTACTGCTTGCAAACAAAGCCTTTCACTGCGCTTCACTGTGACAATAAATCAAATTTTAAAAAACTCCAAGGGACAGAGATAATCGACTTGACAATTTGACTGCTATTTGCCAGATCTTCGACTTAAAGAACCAAATATCTTGGGTTTCCAATTAAGCAGTCCCTCTGTCAAGCTGCTAGTGGGATCTTGCCTTACTAGCCATTGATATGGTTAAAATATTCTAAAGCAGTTTCACTAATACTGTCTTACATCTTTCATTGTCAAGGCTACATGGAATCACATAGAATCTGTAGCAGAGAAACTGGCCATTGTGGTTCACTGGTCTATCCTACTATTTAAACTTGTAGATGTTTCCTCTGTCTCTTACTAAATCTTTCCTATCTGTTTGCTTCTGTCTAGTGTGTGCAAAAGGGCTCCCCTTAAATATGGAAAATGTATCTGTTTCAATCACTCCACAAATTTCACATTCTCATCATTCTGAGAAATAATTCCTCTTTACTCCATTATTTGTTTTTTTAGAAACAGACTAACTGATAAGTTTCTTATGACATTATATGCCTTTGATCTAAACTCAGTGAAAATGTTTCTATGCACCCAAAGTTCATAATTCTAAAGCCCTCCAATAAATCTTGGCTCAGTCTTCTCTATTTTAGAAAAAAAGAATCCTAAGCTGTTCAACTAATAGTTGCATCCTCTCAGTTCTGGTAAATCCCTTCAACTATTTCTCATGTTTTGTCTAGTATTTTAATATCCTTTTTGCAGGCAGCACTGTAAACAGTATTCCATTGTGGTTTAACCTAGTGTCCGTAACGGTTTAAAATTATCTGCCGACAGATACATTCTCCAGTGCTTTGTGTTGTTTGAATGTGATCAACTTGCATTTCTCAGCAATTTAATGCATCTGCATTTTCAATCAATCCACTGATTGTTGGAATGTGATGTCCTGCAATTTTAGATGTGAGCTTCTACATCTGGGGCCAGCTGTGTGTTTGATAATTTGGCCAGCAAATGTGACGCTGGTCTTCAACAGCAAATTCATATTCAGACCAAACAGTGGCACAAATAGTGTTTTATAATTTTGAGAAGTCACTGAAAGATTACTTGACACACAGGGGATGTTTGAACCTGTGTTTGAAACCAGGCCAAACCATCATCATTTTTATTTCAAACAAAATGTCAAGTAGCCTCTTTGGATAGAGAAACCACAGATAATGTTTGACCTTGTGACTGTCTGTAGAATTTTCTGCTTTTATTTCAGATTTCCAACATTTGCAGTATTTTGTTGCTGGATTATTGTACTTGTTTTTATTCTTTAAGGGAAGTAAGAATCGTTGACTAGGACCAACACTTTGTTGTCCAGCTCTAATTTTTCTGGATAAATTGGTAATGGATCTTTTTCTTGGAGGGCTACAGTTCACCTGGTGTAACTAACCCACAGAGATAATCGGAAAGGAATTTCACCCAGCAACAGTGACACATTTCCAAGTCACGATAGTGTGTAGCTTGAAGAATAGTGTTCCTGTGTATCTGTTGCCCTTGTCCTTCTCAGTGGTAGAAGGCACGGAATTGGTAGGTGCCGTTGAAGGAGTTTTGGTGGGGTGTGCTGTTGTATATTATATTTAGTACACGTTGATACCACTGTGCACTGAAGGTGAAGGGAGTGAATTTTTAAGATGGTGAGTAAGGTGAACAAGCAGGCTGTGTCTGGAGGCAGGACTGTCATCAGTATTCTCAAGTGCGGGCTTTCTCAACCCTAGAAGGAACCTTATAATCAATCAGACTAGCTGTCTTCAGCCATTAACACATAAACCAACAGCAAGGCCATTGGGTTACCAGTTACTTAAGTATTCCCAATGCAATTTCTAACTGACTCTGAAATTTGCTCCAAAACAAAAGCACATTTTGTCTTGCACTTATCAGAAAAAAATTGCATGAAAGGAAATGTAAAGGAAAACAATATAAATGATGCATGAGAGGAGAGAGCTGATTGGTTGGCAAGTTAAAAGGTATAGATAGTAAGTTTGCAGATGACACCAAAATTGGAGGTGTAGTGGACAGCGAAAAAGGTTACAACGTGATCCTGATCAGATGGTCCAATGGGCTGAGAAGTGGCAGATGGAATTTAATTTAGATAAATGCGAGGTGCTGCATTTTGGGAAAGCAAATCTTTGCAGGACTTTTACACTTAATGGTAAGGACCTAAGGAGTGTTGCTGAACAAAGAGACCTTGCAGTGCAGGGTCATAGCTTCTTGAAAGTGGAATTGCAGGTAGATAGGATAGTGAAGAAGGCATTTGGTATGCTTTCCTTTATTGGTCAGAGTATTGAGTACAGGAGTTGGGAGGTCATGTTGCGGCTGTACAGGACATTGGTTAGGCCACGTTTGGAATATTGCATGCAATTCTGGTCTCCTTCCTATCGGAAAGATGTTGTGAAACTTGGAAGGGTTCAGAAAAGATTTACAAGGATGTTGCCAGGGTTGGAGGATTTGAACTATGGGAAGAGGTTGAATAGGCTGAGACTGTTTTCCCTGGAGCATCGGAGGCTGAGGGGTGACCTTTCAGAGGTTTATAAAATCATGAGGGGCATGGATAGGATAAATAGACAAAGTCTCTTCCCTGGGCCGGGGGAGTACAGAACTAGAGGGCATAGGTTTAGGGTGAAGGGGAAAGATATAAAAAGAGACCTAAGGACAACCTTTTCACGTGGTACGTGTATGGAATGAGCTGCCAGAGGAAGTGGTGGAGGCTCATACAATTACAACATTTAAGAGGCATTTGGATGGGTATATGAATAGGAAGGGTTTGGAGGGATATGGGCCGGCTGCTGGCAAGTGGGACTGGACTGGGTTGGGATATCTGGTCGGCGTGGATAGGTTGGACCGAAGGGTCTGTTTCCGTGCTGTACATCTCTATGACTCTATGACGGGTACAAGCAGGACCATAGATAATGTACCAGTTGGATGATGACTAACAGTTAACTGCAAAGCTTTGTTGGAATTTTAGACCAGGCAAATTGACTCCAATTTGTCAACTCAGTGATGTAAGAAATGAACCAGAGAATGGCTAACATATATTTTGAATTGAAACAGGCAGTGTGTGTACATATCATTTTGTTTATAAAGAACAGCACTCTGTACATTAATATATGTAACCTAAAATATAAGCAGGCGCACCAAACTCTGAGCCTGACAATGTTTATTTAAATTTTCTTGTTGCCTGTGGCAATGTGCAAAGGCATTCCCCAATCACCAGTGAAATATTCCAGTCAAGTCCTCCAGAAGTATCAGAATGCCAAGGCAGAAGGTGGAATTGGAATAAAAATCTGGAATTAAGGGTCTAATGATGACCATGAATCCATTGACAATTGTTGAAAAAACCCATCAGGTTTATTAATGTCCATTAGGGAAGGAAACTGTGATCCTTACCTGCTCTGTATATCTGACTCCAGACCCACATCAATGTGGGTCTTAACTGCCCTCTGGGTAATTAGGGATTAGCAATAAATGCTGACCTAGCTGGTGACACCCACGTCCCGCGAATGAATAAAAATAAAGTCCTAAATTAGTTATCTGGGTAATTCTTTGCATGCATAGGATTATTTTACAAATGTTATCCATTCATGGAATTACATCTAAATACTGGATAGAGACTTGTTCATGGCTGCACCATACACAGCAAGAAACTCTCTGACCATTAACCCATATGATGTGCATCATATTTCAGCATCAAGCCTGCATGCTGAACAAATGGCTTGAGCCCAGTTTACATGGTTGTTAAGGCAACCAATTATACAGTGTGTTGCAGTGCAGAAATGCTAACACGTGTATCGATAGGTCAGGGGTGGTTTGCAGTCACAAATGTAGTGGAACCTGTAGTCAAATTCTCAACGGCATATCGAGGAAAGGGTACTTATTTGACTGTTGAATTTTAAAGCATAAGATGGAGCTCATTAAGGGGTGAGGGGAAATCTGTACATGCTAATTCAAATATAGCAAACATATCATCAACACATTGCTAGACACAGCTCTCTCAAATATCTTTATAGGGTTCCACGAAAAATATGTCATTAATGGAATGATAAGTAACCTCCTACCTCCTTGCATATTTCCAGGAACCCCCACCCCAACCTGAACAACCCACAATGTCTCGGTTAACAAGTAAGTAAGCAGATCAGTAGCTGAGCCAGCGTTTCTGCCTGGCTTGGCTGTTTGCTTCCCTTTGAATAGTCTCTATCCAGTTGCTTCCATCGCTCAACTTCGGACATTTACAGTAGTTTCCTGACCCTAACAGTTTCCTTTTCACTTTCAATGTCCTTTTCACTCCACACCTTCATTTCCCACCAGGATGGCTTGACAGACTTGTATTTTCATCTTTGAATGGAGCCCCAAAAGTCACCTTCCCTGAACACGCTGCTCCCCTGTTTGAATGTCAAGCAACATTCAATTTTCACAGAATAGGTGGTGTTAGGCGTTAGTATCTAAATGGATTCTAGCTATTTTGTGGATTAGTCTTTGTCTCAGTTCAACAAAGGTCACCTCCCGCACCTCTTTTTTTTCTGATTTATTGATTTGTTGACCAATTTCCTGCTCTTGTCTCAAACTGGAATACTTTACTTTCGATTCCACCCTCTCTCACCTTCACATGTTTCACCTCCAAACATCTCTTGCCCTTACTGCTGCTGTGGGATTTGAACCAATGTCTCAGGATTATTAGCTCAGCCTGCCAGGAAAGCTAGTCCAGCAAATATAGTTTGTTATTATCACTGCCTTGTTTGCAAACATAGAGGGAGTACATCGAGGTAGAGGCATTGCCAGAGCATGATTCAACACATGTATAAGGAATGACGATTAAAAGAGATGTGGTAGAGGTCAGGATAGTGGCAACAGAGTTTTGGATGAGCCAAAGTTTAGGAAGGGTGATTGGGATACTCATGGAATGGTCAAATCTTCAGATAACAAAGAGATAGATGAGACTTGCAGCAGCAAATGAACTAAGGCAGGGGTGGAAGCAACAGCATCAAATTAATGGATTACTACTTTACTCATCTCATTGTTGTTTGTGGGACATGACTAGCACAAAACTATTTGTAAACCATTTTAGCAATATTCCGATAAGTCACCATTATGTGACCATTTCATTTTTTTACATGAATATCCCAAGAAGGTGTGACAGCCTGACAAAACTAGGAACAAGTCACCAAACTAGTGCAGCTTCATGAACATTTATTAAATATTTACATGGTTACAGAAGAATGGTTGAGCAGCATTTCATTTGAACCTTCACCCTTTGTTTCCCAGTTCCATGTGATCGAATATCACGGATGATTTAATCTAGCTATGAGCATATTGTTGTCAATCCCATGTACCACAGTTTTTGACAAATATCCTGTTGCATAACAGTTTTCACTTACCAAAGATATTTTTCCAGATAGGTTTAACTTGTTTGTTACCTCAGAGATGGTTACATTCAGGAAAACAAGATCTGTAAAACACAAATTGCACAACACCCAGAGGCTAAATTAAATGGCTATACAATCATTTGTAATTTTGTAAAAATTAGTTATAACAGAATGTCATGTAATCTTCCAGTCATTCTGTAGCTCTTTGATAATGTTCTATTCACTTCCAGCTTAAGTCACAATACAATGTCAAGTATCGGATCATTTGTACAAAGAATAGTAGCTACTGCCATCCCACTGAACTAAGTGAAAAGAATGCTATTTCCAATACATAGTAAACAATAAGCTTGGAAACATTGATATGTGTCAGTAATAACTGCCTCAATTTAGTGATTAGTTCGGTTATTTAATTAATGTCAAAACATCCTTGATTGGTCAAAAATTATGTCACAGTCATTTTTTACAAATGAGAAACTGCTTCTTCCTATGATATTCTCTGTTTGTTTCTTAGCACATATCAGTTCCCAAACTAGATGAGTGTCATGTAAACAGTATCATAAATGTATCTACCAACTTGGGTACACTAATAATTTAATTTGTAAGTATATATATATGTATATTGCACTGGCTAAGTTTATTCATAGCCTTTGCTTGTCTAGTGAAGAGACTTGGACCCCTGTCCCTGTGTAATCTATAGAGGAAAATGTTTCCATAACTCAAGTTTTATTTTAATAATTTGGTGGTTAGCTTCTATTCCCTTTACTTTCCTGACATCTTTACATTGCAGAAGGCTCTTCTTCCTGAGAATTCCATAAGCAATTTATATCTGCCGTCAAACAGACTTTGCAATATACTTGTAAAATCATACGATCATTAAATTTCTTGCACTGCAAAATACTTCATATATGGGTTGGCCTACTGTTATTTCCACCAGCTCTTCCAAAATATTGCAGTTTGTTGGGTTAGAAGACATTCCTGAAATACTTCAGTTAGAACTGTTATTTGAAATATCATATCTCATTTAATGAGGCGGGGTAGGGACTATCAATTTAGTTTTCACAACATCAAATATTTGCTTGTACTGAGTGACAGGTTAACATGTGACAGCATTGCGGGAAAAATCTCAAATCCAATATTCTTAGAAATGAACAGTAAATATATTCACTCCTTTTTATCATCTTAAGATTTACATTTTGTTTCCTTAAAAGAGTTACAATATACAAATCCTTGCTTCAGCAGAAAAATAATTTGATAAGATTTAAAAAGGCACCTACTGAATTGAGATCTTGAGATTAAAGTCAAATAATAAACTGCAGGAATGGAAAGCAGTTTTAAAATTATACAATGCAAACTATTGATTGCCTTTTTAAAAAAAATTCCTGAAGTATTTTAGAGATGCAGTGGCAAAAATAACTAAAAGTTTTAATATTTTGAACGGATAGATTTTGTGAATTTTTAAGTGGGGAAATTAAAATGTTACATATTTTTCTTGACAGTTTTGAACCAGAAGTGCGTCAATAATCAACTCCGGGGCTGTTACATTTGAGAGTTTCTACTTTTCCTTTTTTACATGCTTGGGTCGATTAGAACATTTACAGGGAACTTAAGAAGAGCTTAATTCTGAGCTTGTTGCTATCAGCAGCAAGTGATACCTATGAATGAAGTTTGAAGGGCGACACTCGTCTTTAAATTAACTAAAATTAAAATCAAACAGTAACAAAAAAATGATAGATATCATGGCTTTAAATAATCATACATATAACTAACACAGAAAAATCAAGAAACTGAACTGCAAACTGAGTCAAGGCTGTTGTTAATGGATTTTTATCGTACCTTCAGCCTCAGTTGAAGGAATTGTTTTCATGATTAAACCAGTGCATCGACTTTTGAACTGTCTTGTACTTTCCCTGTTGCTCAATGCAATCTACAGTGACAACAAATAGAAAATGTTGGTTGCAAAGTCTATTTTGAATTTGGATACAAACAACAAAAGATAAATCCTTGTGCTGATTTTGACTTTAGGCAAGCGGATAGGTCTTGAATTTGCTAAATTGTTCCTCTGTGGGTCTAAAATTGGGCTTTGTGGTATCAAAAATGAATCAATAACTTTTTGGACAGTATTCTGTTTGGAAAGTTTTAAAGATAAACCCAGCAATCACAAAGCAGAGGGTTCAACTTTTGTGGTGGGAAACTTAATGAAACAATTATTTGGAATAAGATTAATAGTTGCCTGGAAAAGAGGGAGATAATTTGGAAAATTAATATGCATTTGTTAAGGGAAAAACACATCAGACTAACTGGCATTTTTTGAAGAGGTAACAAAAAGGGATGAGGGCAAGGCTGTTGATGTGATGTACATAAACTTGCAAAAAGTGTTCAATACAGTGCCACATGCCCCTTGAGAGGAAAGTTGTGGTTCATGGAATAAAACGTGCAGTAGGTAATGTGGATATAAAATTGGCCAATGGATAGGATACAGAGAATAATGGTTAATGGGTATTTTCAGGCTGGAGGAAGGTATGTAATGGAGCTCTCCAGGGATTCATATTGAAGCCTTGCTTTTCTTGATGTAAATATATTATCTAGATCATGTTGTGCAGGAGATCTTCAAAATTTAGACAAACTGTAAACTTTGAAAACAGGACAGAACTTCAAAAAGAACAATATCAAGTTGGTGGAGTGGGTGAATAGGTGGCAGGTGAAGTTCAATTCAAAGAAGTCAGAGCTGATGCATTTTAGTACAAAGACATGGAGAGGCAGTAGAAATAAGCAACACTATTCTCAAGGGTTGCCGGAACAGAGTGACCTGAGCGTCGATGTATAACTCATTGAAGGTGGCAGGATAGCTAGTGAGAGCTATAAATAAAGCAGACAATATTCTAGGATTTATCAATAGGGGTGTCACTGGTTAGACACCAGCTGCACCACACTTTACAAAGGATGCGAATACATTGGAGAGAGTGCAAAAGAGGCTTAGGAGAATGGTTCCAGGGATATGAACCTTCAGCTATGAGGAAACATTGAAGTAGTTGGGACTGTTGTCCTTGGAGAGGAGATGCTGAGCACAGATTTGATAGAAGTTTTCAAAATCATGAGCGTCTGGACAAAATAGACAAGTGAGAAACTGTCCCTGCTCATAAAATAACAGAGAACCAGAGGTCACAGCTTTAAAGTTTTTTGTGAAAGAAGTAAATGTGATATGAGAAAAAGGTTTTCTGACACAGTGAGTAATTGGGGCCAGGAATACTCTGCCTGAAAAGATGGTGGAGACAAATTTAAGTAAGGTATTCAAGACGGCATTGGATGATTATTCAAGTGGAAACAATGTCCAGAATTATGGGGAAAAGGCAAGAGTTGGGCGCCAAGTTAAAATGCTCAGAGAGCCAGTGTATACATTGGAGACATACAATGCAGGTATATAACACTCCACACTGCACCCTGCAGCACTCTCCTTTGCCCAAGAAAAGTGAGATTCATCTCCTTTAGTGAAAAATGCAGCAATGTGAAGCTTCTCCTATCTCTTCGGTATGACACCATGCAAATTGGTTGATATGGTAAATCTTGTGAATAAAGCATATTGTAAACAAAATAATTCTAATGTGTGTGCAATTAGATAAATGATGGGAAGTTGTAATACATATTAGTGCCCCTTTACTTATGATAAGGACTGTCAAGCAATATCACACATTTCTCATTTCAATACATTGAAAAGCTACTTTCTTCTTTGTGACCAAAAGCATTCCTTTCTTTAAAGCACGATCAAAGACCCGAATGTATTTAATCACACAAGGATGATTCTGTGCTTCTAGTTGGAAACCACTTTCAGGCAGTGTGAGTCAGAGAGTTAATACATAGTCAGCTCAGTTCTCTGACTCTTCCACCCTGTGAGCATATTTGGTGTAAACAATTATTAATGCAAATCGTGCAGTTCCATCATATCACCAATTGCACTTTCAAGATTCTTTGTGATGTAATCAATTTTACTATGCAGCTATTTGAACGTTAGCTGTCTTTATGAGCACAACGGAAGCTTTTGATTGCTGAGGATATTTTGCTTCTTACCTTTTTATATGTAACTGCAATTTGTACCCCTACTCCTTCTGATACTGTCCTCTTTCTTGTTAATGTGACTTCTGTAAGAAATATTGTGGAGTTGGACATAGTGTAGTTATCATCTCTGTCGAATAGTCATTGGAAAGGTAACAAACCCAAATGCAAATATCTAAGGATCACCATCTTCATGAAAAGAAACCCTTTGGCAAACTTTTAAATCTACATTTGTTTACAAAGCAGATGGAGTTGAAATAGATCACTTGATGCAGGACGTCGTTATGAAGTTTAATTTTTCTCCCGAATTAAAAATGATTTCAATCATAGATACGCTGTCTTATGGCCCTGGGGTACATAGTGTTTCAAATGGATTTCCTCAGTTACAGTGTATATTATTTCCAAAGATCACTTTAGGACCACCCAAAACCTGACTTTGGGATGTTTTTGAATCAACCTGTTCAGAGATGTTATTATCCACTGCTGGTGCAGGTGGTAATTGTATTTGGGTCTCCTGTTTCAGAGATAGAGACACTACCACTGTCTCACAAGAACCATCTAGGAGTAAGTACACATTTCTACTCTCTACATTGAGCTTAGCACTGAAAACTGTTACTGGTTTGAACCATAAATGGTTAGCTCCTACCAGTTCTTTACAGAGATCTAGATCAACCTGTTCAGGGATGTTATGACACATATCTGGAATAGGCTTGGCTCAGAGGGAAGGATACCACCTCTGCACCACAAGAGCTCCACAGACTTTGAGTGTGGTAAATCTGAACCAGTTGGTTGTTTGTTCACACCATCTGAGGAATCGTGTAACAAGGTGATCCCAAGAAACAAAATAGTCAGGCAAGATGGAGGGTTTGGACAGAGAATGCCAACCACAATTCTGAAAGATCAACGAGTGAAGTGAACTTATTTTTTTTTAAATAAAAACTCTTTGGCAATATGGAGCTGAACTAATCACAATATCAACAGCAGGAGGAGAGTTTTCGTTGTATGGACTTTACTGCATTACTGGATCTACTACATTTTGACACACTGCAACTAATCAAAGTATCTGAATGTTTCAAAATTTTGAGACACTAAAAAGGGAAGCACTTTAGGATGTTTCTGGTAATTGATTTTAAACTGATGTTATGATCCCACTGTACTACTGGACATGCCAGCTCTCAGAATGAAACATGGTTTGAAATATCATTAAAAGTTTAAGTTAATGTGGTGATCAGTTACTGAAACGTAGACACACAAGACTGTAGAATTGCTTTATTGGAAAATAAGACAAAAGACGAAACATTTTTAAAAATTGAGCTATGTATAGAACACAGTTAGAAACATACAGCACAACAAAGTTTCAAACTGTTTTCCAACAATGTTTGTTTCAGAGACTCAAATCCAGAGAAACTACTCCCTGTATATCAGATTTTTAAATTCTATTTAAATGATTCACTCAGTTGCCATCCTGTATACTGTGGAATCTTCTTGCATGATTGTTCACAAAACCAAGCTTAAATATTCTCAGCTTTTATTAATGTGCAGATTTCAAACCAAACTCTCCTGTTTTTGAAGCTGCACAGACTCTATATTTCTTGTTGTAGTGACTGTGGTTACTCTAAAAAGTCCTACACTTCAGCAAGGTGAATAAACTAAACTTGTTTTTTGCCTCCAGTCAGACTTCCTTCAAACTGCCTTCAAAACTGTCAATCATTGGGTTTTCTTAACTAAGCTCAATCTTAGATTATTTTCAATTGAGAAACAAGCTAATGGCCTTCACTATTGGCACTTCCCATTGTAAACCCAAGCATCTTAATCCATTAAAATGCCAGGGGCTCACAGTCACCTGTTCTCTTACACATGCTAGATTAGATCAATGTTCTGCTAGGACTTCTGAAATGGGGGCTTTTTCAAAAGGTTTAACAAAAGAAACTAATACCCATATACCAGTATTTTGGAACCCAATCTCTGAAGCATGATATTAATATAAAAATGCATAATATACACAGAACTTACATCACAACTGACAATAACTTGATAATATTCTCAGGAAATAATTGGTCCTCTGATCAAACTTTATCTATAAAATATCTGGAAAACACAGTGGTTAGCACTGCTGCCTCACAGCGCTAGAGACCCGGGTTCAATTCCCGCCTCAGGCAACTGCCTGTGTGGAGTTTGCACATTCTCCCTGTGTCTGCGTGGGTTTCCTCCGGGTGCTCCAGTTTCCTCCCACAGTTCAAAAATGTGCAGGTTAGGTGAGTGGGCCATGCTAAATTGCCCGTAGTGTTAGATGAAGGGGTAAACGTAGGGGAATAGGTCGGGGTGAATTGCTCTTCGGAGGGTCGGTGTGGACTTGTTGGGCCGAAGGGCCTTTTCCACACTGTAAGTAACCTAATCTAATCTAGTCATATGATTGCCTGTGATTGGTGTTAAGCAGTCAGGCATAATCACCATTGTTCTCTTTCTACCAGTAGATGGCACTTGTCCGCAAGCCAAGTACAAAAGTGGAGAACGCAAATTCATTGGTAATACTGGAACTTCATCTTAATTTACTGCCAGAAAATTGCCAACCTGGTGACATTTTATGACTACTTACTCCATAGAGTCATAGAGATATACAGCACGGAAACAGACGCTTTGGTCAAATTCATCCATGCCAAATACATATCCTACATAAATCTAGTTCCATTTGCCAGCATTTGGGCCATGGATACCTCTCTCTATTTTGTGATCTAGTTTCAATTAATTCACTTCTTTCATTCCTACACTCAGACTTTGAAATCAAGAATAAGATAAAATAAATTACAAAATTCTTAACATTAAATTGCAACTGCATAATATCTGAAATGGGAAACTTGCTTTAATAACAGTTTATAGCTAACCCCAGTGCATATCTACACTACAGTAACTTAACTACAGTAACATTCCCTCCCTCAGGTTTGGAAGTGGGGATGTTTACCAATGAATGCACAATGTTCAGCACCATTCATGACTCCTCAGACACTGAAGCAGTCCACATTCAAATTTAACAAGATCTGGACAATATCCAGGCTTGGGCTGACAAGTGGAAAATAATGTTCATACCACAAATGCTGGGCAATGGCCATTTCAATCAGAGACAATCTAACCACCACTCTTCAACATTCAAATGTGTTACCATTGCTGAATCAATTGATAACCACTATCAATATCCTTAGGATTACCATTAACCAGAAAGTCACCTGGACACCATTTACATACAGTGATCACGAAAGCAGGTCAGAAGCTGGGAATACTGCAGCAAGTAACACACCTGCTGACTCCCTGCTGTGGAAGAATTGACTCCATTCAAAGTCACACTAATGCACAATTTCTCATGAAGAGGTCAGTGCTGCAGCCTGGGCAGCTGTGACATAGCCGGGTGCCCTTCACTGCAGGATGCCATTGATTGGACGCACATGGCCCTGAGAGGGCTGTATCGCAACACTGTAGAATTCATTAACAGGAAGGGCTTTCATCTGCTTCATGTTCGGGTTAACAGTAATCACCGTTACCACTTCCTGGAGATGTGAGCCCACAACCCTGGCAAATGCCATGACCTGTACATTTTGGAGTGCTCTCATGTACCCCAGCTTTTGAGGAATCGGGTATCTTACCTAGTTCCTGCGGGTAGAAGTTGGTCGCCAATGGCTGCCCGCTGCACCTATGGTTCATGACTGCATTGCTTACCCCGGACACAGATCTCGTACCACCAGTGCATCAACCAGGCAGATGGAGCAGACCACAGGGCTGCTAAAGATGTGGTTCCACTACTCGGAGCGATATGGAGGGCCCATCCAGTATAGTCTGATCAGAGGGCATCCCTATCATCCGGGCTCGTGCTCTGCACAATTGGTGCAGGCAATGAGGTGAAGTGCGGGATGCTGAGGAACTGGGCAATGGAAGCAGTCATTGTCTATGACAGAGACCAGACAGAACTTCATTGACACCTGTTTCCAATAGATGACAGCTAACTGCAGTAGATCATCATGGACTGGAAAATATTCATTAGTCATGGTGCTGAAGTCTGGTTTGCATTGCAGAGGTGAACATCAGCCTCTTGGTTTTATTTGTGTTTGTTTTGGTTGACTATAACTAACACTCGTGTTTGGAAAAGTCTTAATGCTTCCAGGTGTGTGATATTCCCCTAGTGGACAGTGACAAGCTGCGTGTTTAGTGTGCAGTGGGGCCAGAGTAATGGTAACCTACTGAGGATGTTTAAATGTGGAGGAATGTAGGTAAGGACAGGTAAACAGTGAAGAATGGTAGTTAAACAGTGACGAGAGCGAGAGAATGGTGATTGTGTGAGGGAGTGCTAGCCATTTGCTGTGGTCAGTATGGCTTTGTTGCTGCTGTGCCATGGCATTGCTGGTGAGGGACAATGCTAGATTACCCATTCTTGTCCGGGTGCACAGCCATCTTTCAAAGATGGTGCAGGTACAAGGGGTGGCAGTCTTTTGGTGGATATCTGCCGAGTAGTGAGCTTTTCTGGGAATGGGGTACAGTGAGATGGGACCGGTATTGGACAGGAGGGAAGCCACGGGTCAGGGAAGGTAGTAAATGAGGAGAGTTTAGTAAGACACAGCAGGAAAACCTGTTAAGGCCTTGAGGCAGAGATCCCGCCAGAAATCTCCATGCACCTTAGACTTAGTCAAAAACACATAACATTCGGCCCAAAATTGTGATTGGATGCTGTATATTTTCTCATACATAACTGACCTTTGCTGTACTTTAATTCCGGAAGCTCTGCATCAAGCTGAATGAGAAAAACATCATCCACGCATTCAATGGTTTTGTCTATAAAAGTAAACTGTGACACAGAATGAGATTTAAATTCAAGCATAAGCAAAAAAAAATTCACTGAGTTTTTCCAGTTCAGTCCTTGACTAAAACTAAACAAAAAATCAATGAAATTCAGTGGTGCATTCTGAACCACTACTTTATAAATGAAGGAACAGTTCGCGCAGTTAAGTCAACTTCCTTCCTATTCAACACTTAAAAGAAAGTTCTACTCAAATTGGCATTCTGTTCAGAAGAGGTTTGTGCCTGCAGCTAGCGGAATGGAAGGGTGATGTAATCTGACATTGAATCTTTGCTGCCAGCCACAACTGCAGTCAACCACTTGTGGACTCTTCACTATTACAGGGCAAGATGTCTCACAAACTCAGACATCAGGCAAATTTAACTAGGGGCAAAACCTGGCCTGCACTCAAATCTAGATTACCACTCTACAAAATGTAACTGTGCGTGAGGAAATACTACTTCAAATATTTTTATAATTGTGCATCCAGACAGGATAAATTTTGGCCATTGTAACAGAAATATGGTTATCCCAATTGGTATCTAATGTTTTAGTTACAATTGAGATGAAAATACTCACCATTACACTGTAGATTTGAAAGCAAACAGGCTGATATCCCATTCGTACATAGTACGAGGTAACATCCAAAATAAATGGGTCTGCATTGGGCTGTTGTCTGGATGGTGGTGACTGTGAGAAACATTTAAATCTGTTAGTCTATCAAATAGCTGGAAATGGAAAAGATCTTTATTAGGTTATTTTTCAACAGATTAATACTTAAGGTAAACGCTAATATTAGGGTTTTGGGTTGTTTTCGTATTGTTGTTAACCTTCTTCAAACATCATTTGTATTAGATTGTTACTTTCCTCCACGCCAGAGTTTTACTCTTATTTGTGAGCTGTTTTCACTGCCACAAAGTTAACTATATGACGACAGATTGTAATTGTTCATTGGCTAACAAGCTAATGGTTTCAATTACCACTTCTTCTGAAAGATGGGCTCTATCTTTTTCTGCAGCTGTATAGAAATTCCTACGACTGTTTTATATACTACAAAAACACATCTAACTAAACCTGACTGAACACACAAAATAAGAGGACCTTGATAACAAAAGGGATTGAAATAATACCACATATTAGGGAGTCAATGTTAATATATTCACGTTAAATTCCTTTGTCTGTCGTTTTAACATCTTGTATTAACACATTGTTAAAATGGTCTATACCTTTATTAGAATAATGAACAAAGAAATTCAGTGAGAAAGCCTCAATACTGAAGAATAATGTTATACACTGTGATTTCAACCACTGAGAACCTATTCCCTTAAATAGTGAAGTCCAGGAGAATGATTTTTATGTTCAGTATTAGTTTTGTCTATGATGCCTGATTAAAATATAAGTCAAATTATACTGAAAATGCACTCACAGGTATTACCTGCAATAGATTGTGTGCAAGAAATGCAAACTTTTCCAAATGAGTGCAGTCCCATAAAATGATCCCTCCTTTCCGCTCAATTTCATTCTTAAAGTCTTGACATACATTTTAGATTAGAGATTATATTACAATGGCATTGTAGTGGTCTTTACTTTTAAAGCTACTTATGTATTGCTTCCCTCTATTTGGTTATGTGTATGTTTATATTCACTTGCTTTGCATTCTTTTCATTTCCACAACTCTTTGCTGAGAGTTAAGGTTCTACTCTTGATTAAAAACAGTAACTGAATACCCAGTTCTCGCCTGCCATTTCCCAACCATGCAGGGGTCATTGTCAATCAACACACATTCAAAATCCATCACTTTATTTTGAATCACTGAATAACCAGACTAAATAATTTCATATTAACTTAAAATCACAAAATGTACTTTCACCAGATCTGTTCTTCCCTAGACACTTTGTCAACACAGCATTTTTTATACTGTCATGACCACATATTGGAGCCCTAAATTAATGTGGGCATTTTTAACTTGTAATTCCAAAACATATTTTCTAAAAAGAGAGCTGATACAGTCAAATATGATTGTGGATGCAAATTAAGTGGCTCTCTCGAGATAGAGATGCACAGAATTTGAAAAGAACTTGAAGCAACAGCCCTTCAAAAAGGGGAAGGGGCCAGTCTAAGCAGACTGGATTGTGATCTCTTTTCATTAAAAAGATAATAAGGGGGTAATGAGCCCTGTTAATAGCAAGTGATCTCTTGTAGATTGGGTCCCAAAACTGCAGCACATTCTGTGTTTTCCTTTAAATAATACACTAGGTTGGGGGTTGAAAAGTCAATTTCAACTCTACTAGAGAGAGTGCTATTGAGCCTGAATACTCTCATGCGTGCCAGCCTGGATTTGAACATTGCTACAAGGGTTAGAGCCAAACAACTTTTGCTTCATCACCACTGTGTTACAGGTAAAGACATCCCTCACTCAGGGTTCTGCAAGTTGGTTAAAAAGGGAATCATAACTATAGAATCTTCACCAAATAGCAAAAATCATGATACTGACTGTTCAACTATCAATGTCAACTGCTGCAATATGTTCAACCTTTTTTTTGCATTTTCACATTTGTATTTCTGCTTTTATTTAAAAAAAACTTATCTTTTTGGATCACCTCTGTTTAATGATCTTTGTGTATATGTGTGTATATTTTGTTAATTCAGGAAAGCTTGGTTACATTGGCCCCTTTTAAACCACAACTTCATCTGGAACTTGGTGAAAGGTGTCCACAAGAGAAGTGAACTTTTAAAAAATAACCTTGTTACAACAGCAAAGGGTGGGGGATCAGGTGACTGATTCACGGTAGTTAAAGTACCAATACTCCCTGGAATCATAAAGACATCCTAAAACAAAATGTGCTAATTGCATGACTGCAAATGAATTATTATGTCTAACTATAGGCAATATTTTGCTGTGAACTTGTGGATGGAGCTGCCCTCACATCTTGCTTTTAGACTAAATCGGTGCTTTGCATGCCCAGATCCATAGGCACCCAGTTTTAATAGGCTGTCCCATTACCACAGCAGTTTACTCCAGTACAGGTCCACCTTTGGTAGAGTCTTGTTCCAGAATTTCAGGCAGAAAGAGAAACACAACATGACTTGATAGTTAGCATAGAACAGAACAGAAATTTGTTGTCACTTGTATTTTACAAAAAAGTACAGTGAGGTGCTTAAGTCACCACATTCTAGCACCATTTTAGCTACAGAAATTAATATATTTTTTTAAATTAGAATTGTTTAATTCACGGTTCATTGGTTCCCAAGGTCATGGAAAAGACAGGAACCAGGTTCCCCACCACTGCAGAAAAGTCAACATCGAAACAACTGAATCTCAGACCATTGGAATCCCGGTTGGAACACCATGCCGCTGAAGATACTGCAGAAGCAACCTCAAGGACCCATCACATTGCAGAAGCAGACCATCGTTCCAGGCTGTTGGAATCCCTGGCTGGAAGACACGAAAAAGCCTCCTCAAGAAATCCTGGGCCAGATCCACCATGTCACAGAAGCAGACCACCACTCTATTGAACGCAGGAGGACATGGCTGCAATGGCCATGAGGAACAGACCACACCACCTTGTCCGCTGCAGCAGCCTCCTGAAACATCCTTCCTCCTCCTCCAGCTGGCTACAACATCACCACCACCACCACTACCAGGACTCGGACCCAAAATACTGCCACCAAGAGTTTCACTTTGCACCATTGCTCTTCACCAGGCATTCACCAGAAGGTCAGCAGAATCAATCACTTAAAGAATAAAGGAAGGAAGAAATTGAAAAGAAAAGCAAACAGAGCAGACAAGCCTTAAGCTGAGGAGCCCAGATGCTGTTTAATCCACTACCAGCATCTTGATAGCCTGCTGATGTAGAAAATGCAAGCAATGCAAACTTTGAACAGTATCTTAAATGCTATGAATGAAAGTAGTTGTAATTAACTGCGGATGAACAGATCTGGTGAAATACAATTTCTTTTGGCATGGTAGCTCAATGCAAGCTTACCTTAGTGATAAATTAACAGAAGAGCTATTTCATGATAACAGGCTAAGATGTTTATCAATGAAAATTGTAGTATGGTTTAATTCTATAGTAGTTTACATTACATTAGTACATTAGGAACCAGTGATACATGAAAATGATAAACCAGTTTTAAATTACTATGAGCTAGAAATCACTTTCAACAATAATTAGCAAATGAATGGTTTACACAATTGCCTTAATGACTTTCTTTGCTCATTTCGCAGCTTATGTTAATCTGTTGTTTGAAAAGTATTAACAATATTACTTTATATTTTCCTCACTTAATTCACTGCAATCAGTGTATTGTAATATAATTAATTTAGAATTCAGTTTGCTGCTTTTAGAATGGAGTACAAGAGCAGACTCCACATTTCGATGATATTTCAGAGGCTCCAGAGTCTATTTCCATAATAGGGGAAAATAATGGCCCAGATATTCCAATAGGCAAAGGGTCATTAGGCAGCATGAAGAAGGTGATTGCCTAGTGGCATTATCACTGGACTACTAATCCAGAGTTCCAGATAGTGTTCTCGGGACCTGGGGTGAAATCCCGCCACAGCAGAGGGTGGAATTTGAATTGAAAAAAAACATTTGAATTAAGAGTCTAATGATAGCCATGAATCCATTGTCGATTCTCAGAAAAAACCCATCTGACATTCTTTTTACTACAATCATTTCTGTTATACAGCACATAAGCAAGCTACCTCATAAGGATGCAATCGGAAATGGCCTTACCGTTCTAGCTAGTTCAGGTATCATATCTCGCAGGCTGTTGTTAATGGGCGGCACGGTGGCACAGTGGTTAGCACTGCTGCCGCACAGCGCCTGAGACCCGGGTTCACTTCCCGCCTCAGGCGGCTGACTGTGTGGAGTTTGCACGTTCTCCCCGTGTCTGCGTGGGTTTCCTCCGGGTGCTCCGGTTTCCTCCCACAGTCCAAAGATGTGCAGGGTCAGGTGAATTGGCCATGCTAAATTGCCCGTCGTGTTAGGTAAGGGGTAAATGTAGGGGTATGGGTGGGTTTCGCTTCGGCGGGTCGGTGTGGACTTGTTGGGCCGAAGGGCCTGTTTCCACACTGTAATGTAATGTAATCTAATCTAATCTAATCTAATCATCTAGTTCACTAATGTTCTTACCTGGTCTGGCCGACCTGTGACTTCAGACCCACAACAATGAGGTTGACTCTTAACTGCCCTCTGAGTAATTAGGGATTGGCAATAAATGCTGCCTAGCCAGCAACACCCTCAATCCATTGATTAATAAAGGAAAAAAAAATCACTGCTCCTATACATGAGCAGAGTTGAGTCATTAACAGTGGTTAATGCCTAATTCCTAAACACATTAAATACCCAAAAATTATAGAATTAACATGTATCCTGTGACATTCTTTTTACTACAATCATTTCTGTTATACAGCACATAAGCAAGCTACCTCATAAGGATGCAATCGGAAATGGCCTTACCGTTCTAGCTAGTTCAGGTATCATATCTCGCAGGCTGTTGATATTGCTGTTATACCACGGGTCTATGCCACCCAAATACCTGGACATTTCACAAGAAAAGTCACTGCGCAATAACGGGATGACCTAAAAACAAAGTATTCAAAAATGTGTTCACTATCTGCAGATGCTGATAGAATTTATACTTTTTAAACAGTCGTTAAAAGTAACTCTGGTTCTGGAGTAATTGTTTTCAATACATTTCACATTAGCTACTTCAAGTCTGCAGCAATATCTCTTCAATGATTTTAGAATATTAAGAGGTTTAATTTCACAGTCAAGCAGAGAATATAATCCTTACACTACTAAGCAAAACATTTTAACACCAACATTGCAAGGTTTTGATTGACAAGTCAATTATATAGCATGTCAAATATCTCAAAGGGCTTCAATACAACTATTTTGCAACCTATTCTGATTTGTTCAAAAAGTTAATTGTATGAGCCATGTAGTCAGCAGAGACAAGGCAGATCTGCTACATAAAAAATAAAATTAATATCCCACAGAGTCAACTGCAAAAAGGACTATTTGAAATACAGCTTAGACACACCTTGCTGGCAGATACCGGGGTCTGCTCCTCATTTGTAACTGGGATGTAGTAGAACTGCAGGTTTAGTTTTGAGGTCAGAATACATCTTCTTGTTTCTCTTTTCCTAAGTAATAGAATTGAAGTAAAAATACTTTTGTCATTATTTTTAAGCTTATGATTGCAGTTTAGACTGCAGCTCTACTAATGTTTTTATTTAAAATATATTTCTGTTACTTTGAGAAAACTTTCAAACAATTATTCATCAGCCCCAGATCATGAAACTATACAAACTTTGGTTCAGAAACAGAAACTAAAGAGGAAACTGCTGAATTTCTAATACATTTCCATAAAAGAATATGAACACAATCAAAGTTGAAGTTTCATTTGAAATTTTTAAAGTATCAAGATGCCTTTAGGAAAGGAAACTCTATGATATCATTATAAAGTTGGTTTTAACAGTAACAATATTAAATGGGAAAAGTAACAAATCATAGTCACATTTTTGAGTCACAGCATAATCAGGACTGCTTGTAGCAGACCTACCTGTAGGTATAATTTAAGATGACAAGCTCTTGCAGCATATTGGTAGTGCTCCTACCTCTGGGTTAGAGGACCTGGGTTCAAGTCCTACATACATCAGAGGTGCGTCATAACATGTCTGAACAGAGTTAAAAATCACACCACACCAGGTTATAGTCTAACAGGTTTATTTGGAAGCATTAACTTTTGAAGCGCTGCTCCTTCATCAAGTGGTTGTGAAGGAGTAGTGCTTCTAATTAAACCTGTTGGACTTTAACCTGGTGTTGTGTAATTTTTAACTTTGTACAGCCCAGTCCAACACCGGCATTTCCAAATCATGTCTGAACAGGTTGACTGACAGTATCCAGATCCAAACACTAGTTTATTTCTGGTTCTACTGAACTAGCACTTTGAAATTCTGAGTATATTGCAATTTCACACTGGATTAAATTATACCTACAAGTAGGTCTGCTACAGGCAGACACAATGGACTTAAAATAATATGTCTTAGCTGAGGTGATACCCACAGGGGCTTACTTCACTAGGCTTAACTTAACTTTAGTGACCCTACGCTATGAAAGGGTGAAGCTTACAAAAGAAAAAAACAAAATCATAATTATTTCCATTTTCAAAGACTTCACATAGACTCAGTGCACATGCGTGGACATCAGTAAAATTACAAACAAGCTGACCTGTGATGCTCACTACTGTTAAACAGTCCACTCACATTCGTTGTCAACTGTATCAAGTAAAGGGTATCATCACAAGATTAAAGAACACAAACTAGCTTAATGCAACAGGTCACAGAAAAAATGCAGAGGTTAAAACACCTGTCTGTCTAAGAAGGAGAAGCAGTAATGACCAGCTTATAAAGTGACACCCTACTCTTTTGTAAATCATGAAAATTCAACAGGAAAATATAGAGGAGAATCAAACCAGATGCAGTATTAGATGTCATCAATGAAGGGGAACTTTTCTTATTTTGAAAATTGTTTATCTAAATTCTGAATAAGTATTAAATAAAATACCTGATAGAAAGAACGGCCTTTGCCAATCGTCCCAAAATGCAATCATTCCCAAGTACTACGACACGCGCAGTGTGAGGCTTCTGTTGTTTGAAGTTGAACAGCATTGTATTGCAACCAAACTTACGCTGAAGTTGCACAGTACCTCCTGTTGCAGAGGTATCATAAACATCTGAAAGGTTCAGTGTGTTTTCGGAATCATAGCTTTTCTTCTTTATGCAGGCTTTTCTGACAAACTTGGTCTGCTCTTTCTCACTGGGCCCTGCAGCTGGCATGTCATTTGCAAGAGGGAGATCCCCACAATCTTTGACAATACCACTGTCATTTGACAGAACTGATAATCTTGTTTGCTCAATGTTAAGACTGTCTATTGTTTCGCTCAGTTCACAATTGTCAGAATCACTATTCAAGTAGTCCTGGCTACTGCCACATCGACTTTTAACAAATTGCACCAGTTCTTTCCCTGGGGGAAAAAAAAACAACTTGAGCCAGAGGCAAAACATGGTGGGCAAAATGCATGATATGCAACATACATGACCAACATATACATTAATATGTATATGAAATGGCAAAATGGCTCACAGACAAGATACAAACATTATGAGGACAGATTCTTGTAAGTTCTCACACAAATTAATTTCTTGTTTCCTGGGAACAAGTCAAAGCTGGGCCAACTATAATTGGTTTATGAACAAATTTCCCACAGCTTAATCAAATCCATCTTATGAAGTTCAGCTCAATATTTGAATTTCTATAGACAAAAAGGATGCCATGTTTTGTTTTGGTGAGTTGAGATATTGTGTTATAGGTTATCTTTATTAACTCACTCACCATCTTGCTATATTTATTCATTCATATCCTTTTACTAACCCGTTATTTACTATAACTCGGTTTCATTCATTCATAAAATCACGGTTTCATACTATATTTAACTAACATAAGATAGGCCAAATTTAAAACAACTCTTTTTAATCAAAACATGCCT
Organism: Chiloscyllium plagiosum; assembly: GCF_004010195.1. Classification (NCBI taxonomy): domain Eukaryota; kingdom Metazoa; phylum Chordata; class Chondrichthyes; order Orectolobiformes; family Hemiscylliidae; genus Chiloscyllium; species Chiloscyllium plagiosum. Next base: position 23,360,997 of record NC_057733.1, read on the forward strand.
TTCAAACCCATTACTGCATTTTCACACCTTATTGGCCCTCGCTACAAGCAGTGTCTTCCTCTGAATAGGTGCAGCATACAGAACAATGCCATCCCAATGAAGTCGCCACAAAACATAATGTTAATCAGCCCTTACCAACCACCTCTTGGGCCTGAATAGATTTCCAATTAGTAAGTACCTATCAAATACCTTTAAATTGGGCCATTATCCCTTTAAGAAACTAACTGACAAAATGGCGCTTCCGTGGAATTGCATGAATGAATGAAACTCATACCGGCAAATAGTAAACAAATCTCACAACCCAGCTGCAGTAGTCAGTTTAATATACTTTATTCTTTTATTAAGAACAGGTACAATTTTTAAAGTTATGTAGAGCATATTGGCCTAGTATTTTTACTAAAATTTACTAACTTAAAAGACAAAAGGACAAACACCTCTTAATTATGCAAGCAGACTGGACAGACACTTTTAATCACATCAGGAGTAGCAGCCAGCATTGGATTTATTTTAACCCATCTCCTGTCTCCCAAGACAGCAGCCCTTCAAACCTTTGTGTACGAGATATAAAAGTGTAACACCATAGTATTGGAATTTTAATATTTGTAAGAACTGTGTATAAAGGGGTTCTTGTAAAAGGCGATTTCTGCCATTCACTGATTTTGGTCATCAAGTTATGGGAGCGTGTACAAATAATGACCGAAATTAGTGAATGGAGAAAATAGCCTCTCTTATTCAGCAATTATAGCACAAGTTCGAGGCTGCAATAGAATCCCGGAATACAGTTCTTACTGGAGCCCCTTTGTACACAGTTCTTACATATATTAAAATCCATTACTATTGAGTTACATTGTTTTATCTCCAATACCCAAAGGTTTGAAGGGGTTCTTTTCACAAAGTGTTCCATAAAGGATAGACGGCTTTTGTGAAACATTAGTGCTGCTATTGTATATGGACTGAAAGATGCTGAATGCTAACATGCTGATGTAGTAACTTCAATGTACATTATGTTCATGCCATAAACATGCAAGGCCGAATTAAACAACACTAGTCCCATAAGAATTATGTTCAGAAGTCTGTAGATTACTTCCAGGTAATACAGATCCCTTTGCTCCTGATGAAGACAGACTGGAGTGTGGAGTCTCACATCCTCAAATTCACTCATTTGGATGGCTCTAGGGCCATATTTGGTACATGAACAAGAGAAAAGTTTTCTATGAACCTACCAAAGCAGAGTACAGTGACCCAAGTTTGAGTCATGTAAACTTGGCAGAGATCCAAAGCTGGCAATAATGACAACAACTTGCCATGATGTCAGGTCACTAATTTTCAGGTCACTTCCATCAAGCCTATATCCCAAGACAGATTACTACACTGTGCTTTTCCAACTCTACCTACAAATGACAGTTAGCACAGATTAGGTACAACTTTAAGCCGAAGGAACATGACATCAAGGCATCAAAACCTATAATGCCAAAGATCAAGACATTTACTGGTATCCAATTTGAGAAATATAAACTTTTCTACAGGTCTTGCTGCCTTATTCTCAATTACTTCTGGGGGTCAGGTTTAGACAGTGGATTTGGATCGACTCAGGCTTGGAGGGCCGAAGGGCCTGTTGGTGGGCTGTAAATTTTCTTTTTTCTCTTTGTTTTGCTATATTACTCAGATTTAAAGCAAAATTTAAAATGCCAAACTAGCAATTGAGAAAATTCAGTTCATTATCTTTTGTATGCATTCAGAAATAATTCCTTAATTAGAATATCAAATCCAAGACTCCAGAATTAGGAGGCAAATTGAATATTGACAAGCTACTTCAGTTAGCCTGAAAATCAGAGTACCTCAGACTCATCAACCTTTTCTCATGCAGTTATGCCCAATAGAAGAAAACTAAAAGTGGTCACTTGACTTGTTATGTGAGAGAATGATGACTGGTTTGCAAAGAACAAAATGGGAAAAATATTTATTTTATGATGATGACGATGAATATTTTGATCAAAATGTCTTTACACAAGAATTCATCCAGCCAATCTTTAGGCAATAAAAATAATACTTTATAGGGCTATATTTGGTACACGAACAAAAGAGAAGTCTTCCATGAACCTTGCAAAGCAGAATAATAAATAATAATTTACTTAATTGAGCTGCAGAGTGGGCTATTAACCTGCTATTAACCATGTCCCACAAGATCCATGCCCAATGTGTTGCTACGAGACTCTGCAATACACTGCAGCAGTTGAGATACAGACCTATCACAGTGATTTAGAGCAGTTCGGATAGATGGTAAAATTTAACAGCAGAATAGCTAAAGCCAAACTGCCTTTGGCAAGCACTGTAAAACAGTTTGGGAGTGAAGAGTCATAGAGTCATAGAGATGTACAGCATGGAAACAGACCCTTCGGTCCAACCCGTCCATGCCGACCAGATATCCCAACCCAATCTAGTCCCACCTGCCAGCACCTGGCCCATATCCCTCCAAACCCTTCCTATTCATATACCCATCCAAATACCTCTTAAATCTTCCAATTGTACCAGCCTCCACCTCTTCCTCTGGCAACTCATTCCATACATGTACCACTCTCTGCGTGAAAACGTTGCCTCTTAGGTCTGTTTTATATCTTTCCCCTCTCACCCTAAACCTATGCCCTCTAGTTCTGGACTCCACGACCCCAGGGTAAAAACTTTGCCTATTTATCCTATCCATGCCCCTCATAATTTTGTAAACCTCTATAAGGTCACCCCTCAGCCTCCGATGCTCCAGGGAAAACAGCCCAGCCTGTTCAGCCTCTCCCTGTAGCTCAAATCCTCCAACCCTGGCAACATCCTTG